>NW_007727456.1:66820-74007 GCF_000696425.1 Galeopterus variegatus | reverse complement strand
AACAGAATTTATATTTTTAAAAAAAAAACATCGTTTTAAACACAGATAATGTATGTAAAAAAATTTAATGACCTTGCCATTTGAACATGACCTGTAATGTGGAGTATGCCACATCAAAGCCATGAATATCTACCCCCAAAATAAACCCACCTGTAGAAGAATATTGCTATTTGCCTATGGAATATCCATTCTCCCCTTCTTCACTGCAGAAAACTGGTTTCATTCAGGTTGGAGTATGCTCAGTTTCCACTGTGGCTGGGTGGCCACGTTTCATGGTGGCCAATAAGAGGTAAGCAGAAGTCTGCTAACTGGGGCTTCTGAGAAGACTATTGATATTCTCATAAAAAGGGACAAACTTAGCTGGCACACACTTTTTGCCCTTCCCCTATCTTTCTGCCTGGAATGTGGTCATGATGGCCACAGATGCAGACACATAAGGATACAGAGCAGGAGGGGAGAGCAGCTGGGTCTTTGAGGACTATCTTGAGCAACTGTGCCAGCCCTGAGCTGCTTCTACTTCTTGTTCCTGGGAATTATAAACCCCTGTTTGTAGACAGGTATCTATTATGTGCAGCCTAATGCAATCCTGTCTAATAAAATACCACCAGATACCTGCTTCCTAGTCGCTGCACGTCATACACACCATAGTAAGAACTAATTCCACCTGATACCCTCCAGAAAGTCCTACTTCTTAAGAGAGCATGTAACCATCTGCAGCCCAACCAATACTCCACGACATAGTGGAGAATCCTCCTGTGGTCCCTTCCCTCTCTGCTTCTTTCTTCTAAATACGCTATTCAGTGTCTTCAGAGAAGAAACCATCATCATCATCACCAACAACAAGAATAACAAAAAAGTAGTAAACATCTATTGTGTTTTGGAACCTTAAGGAACTTTTGATTAATTGACTGACTGCAAGCAGCACTGCTCAGTTCAGGAACATTTATCAAAAACATGATAAATGAAAAAAAAGAATTAACTCAAACTTTCTTAAATAACCTTTTTAAGGGTTATACTTCTCATCCCATAAAGCTATATTTAAGTGCAAAGAAGGTAAAAAAAAAACTATTATTGAAGTGTTTAATTCATTTTTATGATAACATATTTCATGTTAAATATATATTACACTAGTTGTTTTTATGGCTATTCACTTCATAGTATATTGGAATCGCAAAATTACGTATAACATTTATGCCTGTTTTGTAAAACTTAAGAATAATTTTATGTTTTGAGGTGCTTATTATAGGTTTATACTTACCTTTGCTTTTATGGCATGTGGTCGGTTGTATTTGTGGTTTATGTGATGCTGAGTTCTTGGTCAGGATGCTATTCTGTTACAATAATTTTCCCAGGGGGNTTTATGTGATGCTGAGTTCTTGGTCAGGATGCTATTCTGTTACAATAATTTTCCCAGGGGGGAAATAGGCTCTATTGGTACACTTGATGATGCAGTTTCTGGGATTGCCTGCACTCCGTGGAAGAACAGACACGAGGGATGTTTTCTTCTTGCTGCAAGGATTTGTCTCCTTATGTCCTTGCTGGACAGGAGAAGCTGCCTTCTTGGAGCTCCCTCGAAACTGTGAGAGTCCCTTTATCAGTTCTCTATATGTGTGCGTATCCTTTCACTAAGCTACCCACTTCACTTCCCAAGCACCCACGCTTGTAACTGTACCTCAACTTCTGTTCACAAGGTCTGTTCCTCTGTTTCCCTCTGAGCATGGCCATGTCCCTCAAATGCTGCCAAGGGCTTCTTCTCCCTGCAATCACATGGGCTAGAGCTGGTTGACTCTTCAGTCTTTCTATAGTTTCCTTAAGAAATTCAATCACACCAAGCATTCTGTGATGTTTTGTTTAACTTTCTAATGATTCAAGGAGCCCCAATCACATCACCGCACATCTCCTCTCTTGCTTTCTCCCTCTCCTTCATCCCCTCCCTCCCAGATTCGCCCAGCTGCTCCTCATAGTATATATAAGAAGCCAACCCCAGCCTTTATCTCAGGCAGGAAGGCATCTTCCTAACGCAGGCAAGCTTTCCCCGGGAGGGATTCTGTACCAGTTGCTAATACAATATTTGTCTCCATCTTGTTATACTTACAATCATTATACACAAAAGCCATTTGCTCACATATTTCCATGAATAACCAAACAAACTTCTGACTTCACAGGATCATTTCATGATCTTGTACTTTAAACTTTGTTTTTAGAGGTGACAGTGCAGTGTAAGAGTACAAACAGAGGTTCTGGACCTTTCTTCATTACACTAGTTGTTTTTATGGCTATTCACTTCATAGTATATTGGAATCGCAAAATTACGTATAACATTTATGCCTGTTTTGTAAAACTTAAGAATAATTTTATGTTTTGAGGTGCTTATTATAGGTTTATACTTACCTTTGCTTTTATGGCATGTGGTCGGTTGTATTTGTGGTTTATGTGATGCTGAGTTCTTGGTCAGGATGCTATTCTGTTACAATAATTTTCCCAGGGGGGAAATAGGCTCTATTGGTACACTTGATGATGCAGTTTCTGGGATTGCCTGCACTCCGTGGAAGAACAGACACGAGGGATGTTTTCTTTTTCCTGCAAGGATTTGTCTCCTTATGTCCTTGCTGGACAGGAGAAGCTGCCTTCTTGGAGCTCCCTCGAAACTGTGAGAGTCCCTTTATCAGTTCTCTATATGTGTGCGTATCCTTTCACTAAGCTACCCACTTCACTTCCCAAGCACCCACGCTTGCAACTGTACCTCAACTTCTGTTCACAAGGTCTGTTCCTCTGTTTCCCTCTGAGCATGGCCATGTCCCTCAAATGCTGCCAAGGGCTTCTTCTCCCTGCAATCACATGGGCTAGAGCTGGTTGACTCTTCAGTCTTTCTATAGTTTCCTTAAGAAATTCAATCACACCAAGCATTCTGTGATGTTTTGTTTAACTTTCTAATGATTCAAAGAGCCCCAATCACATCACCGCACATCTCCTCTCTTGCTTTCTCCCTCTCCTTCATCCCCTCCCTCCCAGATTCGCCCAGCTGCTCCTCGTAGTATATATAAGAAGCCAACCCCAGCCTTTATCTCAGGCAGGAAGGCATCTTCCTAACGCAGGCAAGCTTTCCCCGGGAGGGATTCTGTACCAGTTGCTAATACAATATTTGTCTCCATCTTGTTATACTTACAATCATTATACACAAAAGTCATTTGCTCACATATTTCCATGAATAACCAAACAAACTTCTGACTTCACAGGATCATTTCATGATCTTGTACTTTAAACTTTGTTTTTAGAGGTGACAGTGCAGTGTAAGAGTACAAACAGAGGTTCTGGACCTTTCTTCAGCTTGTGCTGGTGGTCATGGAAGCCAACAAAGTAAATCAGGATGAAACCAGATCCTTGAGACCCAAACTACATCTGGTATATTTACTTCTGTTCCCGTCACATGCTAAGTGTTTCCAGTTTTACATACTTCGAATGGAGGAGTATATGGAGCATGTAGTACTAAAGCTCAGTCATTTAAATGAAAAAGTCCTCATGCCAAGTAAGGGGAGATGACCCATGTGGGTGAACCAGGCATTTCTTTGGGCCCCAGGGAAGACAAGGGCCCTTGGGGCTGGAGGAATGGCCAGGTTAATAAGCACGTGTGACTACAGGGTGTGAATTTAGCTCAGCTGACTAAGCGAGAGGTTAAAATAGAAACTGAACTTGTCGAAAATTTTGTCAACAATTGGAGAGGTGATTTCTATTAGAATGGAAATTTCTCCTCTCTTCTAAAGAAAAATAATTCAGCTAATTGAGGTTCAATTTTGCTAATACAACAGGAAAGTATTTTTTCTGTCAAGAATCATACATTCAAATGAAAGCCATTCAGCAATCTTCCAACCCTTTGAGAATACCCTGTACTGTAGCATCTGGATGAAATGGTGAGCTTCCAGCCCCCAACCCATATATTAGGAGAAGCCCTGTCTCCTTCCAGGGTTTCTGAGGATTCCTGGTAGAGGATGCGTGAGTACATGCATGTGCGTGTGTGTGTTCACATATGTGAAGCATGTCACAACAGAGGAGCAGAGTGTGTGGGAGGCGTGTTGACTTATGTTCTTCAAGTCGCCTCTTACTCTGAATGATTCTGCTGAATTCCTGTTTCTCATCTTGCCCCTGCAGTTGTAGTTCTTGCTCCAATGACTTATAGAGACTCCCCTTCCTTCATTCTCCAAAGAACTATTCACATTAGACAATTGATGTGTTAAGCTTTTGCTGAAAGTCAGGGATAATGAAGAGGGTCCACAGCATAGCACTGATCAGAAAACAACTTCAAGTCAAATGTCAGGCTTTGCTGTACTCAGAGTCCTTTGGCGGACTCTTCATCGTGGGAAATTTACAGTGTTGTCTTTCTTTTTAATCTGATGCTGTGCTGCTAGGACCTGCTTTCCTCTCTACCCTGATCCTTCTACTGTTTATCCTCTTCTCAGAGTCCCCAGGGTGCCTACATATTTCTCCTTCTGCCCGTGGTGACTCAAAAACACTCTATACAGAGGAAGGCACTTAAGGAGAACAATTTGGAAGTTAGGGCTATCTCCAAGAATCCTTTGCTTACACGCATCCTATTTTTACTTAGATTGGGTTGGAGGATCTAATGGAGGTTATACGAAAGCGATATACCACTTCCACTGATCTGGCCACCCCTCATTTCCCCACTGCAAATCTACTCTTTCTATTTTACCTACAGAACAATTTGGTTCTTTGTCAAACCCCCCTCTTTCCAAAATATGCCTTGGAGAACTCACCTTTTATAACCAAAAGTCCCCTCTAGGTATTTCTCAAACCAAAAAGTTACGTGTCTCTTCCACCTTCCAGAATGTGAAAGCAGCTTTAGATATTTCTGTTTAAAATAGCAATTGCTTACAGGATAAGGAAAATGTGGTATATACGCAAAATAGAATACTACTCTGCCATAAAAAAGAATGAACTTAGAGAAAATTATGTTAAGCAAATAAGCCGGGTACAGAAAGAGAAATACCTACCACCTGTCCTCACTCATAAGTGGGAGTTAGAAATAAATAATTCTTTTTAAAAAATAGCAATTGCTCCTTTTCTATAAAATTTGTAACACAAAAATTAGCCATATTCAAAGAGTATTGAGTCTTCATTCTGTTTTTAGGATGTTATCAAGTTTTACCACGGTGGGGGGAAAACTCAAAATCATAGAATTTAGGGGAACTTAGCAATAGTAACTCACCTCCCTCATTCATGGTTCAGAAAACCGAGGCCCGAAATCGTTCAGTGGTAGGTCCAAGGTCACTGGCACACCTTCAGTGGAGGGTTGAGAATAAGTCTCCTGGGACAGCCAATAATAGATAATAGTTGAATGGAGACATGAAATGATGTTTACCTTGTTTGTCAAGTGCAACCAGTGTGACTCAGAATTATTAGAAACATAACTTAAGGGTTTAAAACATATGCAAATGACATTATTAGACACATAAAAATACGTGCATATGTATTAGTTGTGCCTGTGAAACTTGTCTGCCAATAGGGAAATTAATGTTGTGTGGTCAAAAGATAGAGCTTCCTTTAGTGAGGTTCAGATTACAATTCAAATTGTTATTAAAAAGTGCAGGTAAAATCTCATGGGCCCCTGGACTCCCATCCAGACCTCAGTACTAGTCTCTTTTTTCTCCCACTAACTAATTGCCTGTATCTCTTTTACATCATTAGAACTCTTGGTGAGTTCTAACCCTTAGGACATTTGCTCTCTGTCCCTAAGTACACTTCTTATGCATTTACATATTTTTTCTGATTACAAAAACAATATATATTCATTGTAGAAATTTTGGAAAATACAGAAAAGCGTAAAGAAAGAAAACAAAAACTATCTATAATCCCATCACTAGAGGTAACCACAATTACATCTTGTTCCCTAAGTCATTTTTCTTTGCATTACAAATAATATATACTATAGTTATACTTTTTTTTCCATAATGGGATTATATATCATAAGCAGTACATTGTTTTGCAGCCTGCTTTTTCTAAAATACCACAGCATAAGCATATCCCCATATGATTAAATGTTCTTCAGAAATTGATTTTAAAGATATTATTTTAAAAACTAATTTCTTCTTAAAGAAGTACACACTAGGGCTAACTTCATTTTCTGAGCCTTTGAACTACTCATGACGACCTTTGAGTGGTCACTCAATCTAAATAGTCCTTAACATGGTTTCATGATGTGCCCTTGGTTACTTCTCCAGCTTCTTCTCTCCTCATTGCTCCATCCATGCTCACTCTTTAAGTGCTACAGACACCGAAATAAATTCCTGGAATGAGTCAGTTGTCATTCAACCAGTCTGTCTGCCTGTCTGCTCTCCCTCCTTGCCTCTTCCTTCAGGCTTTCAGACCTGCCATGGTGTCTTTCTGGAAAGTTTGCACTTATTTCAGCTGCCTAACTCCTAACATCTTCTAGCTGTTGCTTGGACTTGCCTCCTCGGGAAACTCTCCCTCATCCCACATGATCAGAACAGGGCTCCCTTCTCTACCTGCCCACAGCATCCTCACATCCCTGTTCATAGCATTGATCACAGTATCCTGCTTAACCTGGTTTCTCGTCTGCCTCTGCAGAAATCAAACAGGAAAACTTGTCAGGACAGGGACCATATCTATCTAGCTTTTTCACAAGGTTGTATCCCTAGCACTGATAACAGTATCTGGCACATGTTTTATATTTATTTATTAGCTTATTTCTTATGTTATGTACTTCTCCACAAGAATGAAGCTCCATGAGTAGGAGTCTTGTCTGTCTTATTGGCTGAAATATCAAAGCCCAGTGCCTAGAATTCTGTTAACACCTTAATGTGTACCATTCCATACTTCTGTTTGTCGCTGTATATATATACATATGTGTGTATACATGTGTACTGTCTTTTACAGAAATGAGATGGCTGCACACTTCTTTGTAACCTGCTTTTTTCGCTCAACTATATATTGTGAATATCATTTCATGTTACTAAACAGTCTCCCATAAACATTTTCTCAGCCCATTTTCCATTTTGGGGCCTTTTAATTATCTTCTGTTGTAAACCCTTAGCTATATCCTAACCATTTAGAAGAGTCACAAGTACAGTCCTTGAAAAGGAAGTCTTTCTATTTGGTGCACATATATGTGGAGACCAGAAGGTAGCGCAAGAGAGCACTTTTTTCCCCCCCAG
>NW_007727456.1:64722-66433 GCF_000696425.1 Galeopterus variegatus | reverse complement strand
AGTCTTTCTATTTGGTGCACATATATGTGGAGACCAGAAGGTAGCGCAAGAGAGCACTTTTTTCCCCCCCAGTCTTGGGGTCCTGGAGCCCCCGCACTCAGAGGGTCTGGAAGTACTTCTGCCCCGGCCTCTCGTCCTCTCCTACCTTCTAGATTTTTATTCCTGTATGTCTCCCCTCGCTCCCCCCTCCTCCCGGAGCTCATCTTCCTCAACTCAGATTGTGTAATGTCCACTTGGCTCTGGTTTGTCCCATAATGGAACTGGGGAACGGATAAAGGAAAGTGGCCTTTCCTGGCATAAATGATTCAGCCTAAGAAAGAGGAAGAATCGGCCTTGTGCGCCCAGCCACACAATTTTCACAGAACAGTAACCCCAAATATCTATTTTCGCTTGTTTGGGAAATGACACTTNACAATTTTCACAGAACAGTAACCCCAAATATCTATTTTCGCTTGTTTGGGAAATGACACTTAACATTCAGTCACAAACACTTAATGAGTTTATTTTGTTTGCTAATCTAAATACTGAGAACCACCATTTAGCTAAAGTTTCACATCTATTCTCAATTATATCTTTCGGAGAATATTCTAGAAGAATCAGTTCCGGTTTAAAGGTTATATGCATTTTTAAAATATGCAATTTTTAAGTCGGGTGATACATACTGTCAAATTACACTCCAACAAGGTTGAAGCAAATTACATTGCCACCAGTAGTGTCCAATAATGCCTCCCGTCACCAGGGATAATAATTTTTGGTAGGCAATATGTGGTATCTCATTGTTGCACTAATTTGCATGTCTCTAAAGCATATGTTTTTTAAAATTTATAATTTCAAAGGTTTTTTTAGTAAAACAGTAGAATTTGGGAATTATTGTTTATTAATCCTGAGATCACTTGAGACAAGGAGACACCAGGGTTTTTAATTGTATCTCAGAACTGTACACTACAGACAGTTGCAGTTGAAAAGAAACAGAGATCATCTAGGCAACCCTACTGTTTAACAGATTAAAAACCAATTAAGGTCAAATGGTTAAAGAAAAATGTATCCAATGAAAGCCATGACAGTTGAATCAAAATCAAAGTGAGATTATTTTTAGTTGGAAAATTTCTGCATATTTCAATTTAAGCAATATTTTGTAGCATATACTTTGCAAAAGGTTACTCAACAAGGTGCTGCAAGAAAACACAAAGAGAAGACATCTTTCAAGGATTTACGTACAAGTGTGAGGGATTAATATCAACAAAGTGCTTGATGAAAACGAGTTAACCTTGAAAATGTATAGAATGAAGGTAGATGAATAAAGACTGTTGATGACATAGTCAAATTTATAGAAATGTATCAAATATGGCATGGGAAAAAATTAGAAAAACTACTTCATAGGTGAGATGCTTTTATATTCTTGTGGAAAAAAACCCCTACATATGACTATGGCTACATGTATTTCTCAGTGATCTGAGTCTGGTTGTGTAACAGGAGTTTCAGAAGGTTCTACGTACTATCAGAGGCCTCTCCGTGGTCTTAAGAACATATGTAGCAGGGGTCCCCACTGCCACTTGTTCGGGAAAGAATAGTTTATTCAATCAACAAGTATTCATTAAGGGTTTATTCTAAACCAAGTGTTATGAAGGATCTATCAAGATCAAAGACAAGGTGTTTCTGCCCTGGAAGAGTTCAGTCTAATGGATGAGAAAGACAAACAAATAACACAAAC
>NW_007727456.1:62484-64057 GCF_000696425.1 Galeopterus variegatus | reverse complement strand
AGCCATGATCGTTTTAGCTGAACCATTGGTCGGTCCCTGGGAGTTGTCAACTCCACAAAAGCTAGAAACAGGACAGACTGAGGTCAGATGCCAGACAAAGCATGGACCAAAGCCTTCTCCAGGAACACAGCACTGACAGGGAGCTGAGGTCAGACAGCTGTCGCTCTGCTGGAGTCGGGCAGCAGGGCTGGCAGGGTGGAGCAAGGACAAGCCTGCGGGACAAATCTGAAATCAGAAGTGGCAGGGGTGGAGGGAGAGGTTGGGCAAGGGAATGAGAAGCCTAAAGCAGACCAGGGACAGCTTGTGGGATGAGCATTCTGTTGTGGTGGGGACTTTCTTCAGGACCTATTGACCAGCTCTGGACATTCCACTGCGGCCCTTAAGGGCTGTGTTATCTGACCAAGTATCTAACCTCAGAAACTTGTATGAAGCAGTGGTGGGAGTCATTAGCTGGGATTTCACAGACAGCATGGTGTGGTCTTATAGTGCTCTTTTACCTGCCCATAATCATTCTGACTGGGCCAATTGTCGAGCTAGGGCTAGGTCTGAAGCTCACAAACCCCTCAAGCCCATTGTCCAGACTGGGTCACAAACCCTTCACACACCAGGGTGGGTCACTAGACCCCTCACAAGCAGGTCTATGAGCTAGGTAACTGGCAAAAAGGTCCTTGGAAGCCATAGGTTGGAGAGCATGGCCATAGAGAGCAGATGCCAGAGGCAGTAGACACCAGCCAAGTTAGCGGTGCCGCGTAGGTGCACTAACTCCACCTACACACAACTTATTTACAAAGAATGCACTCCACTACCCCCAACCAGACCCAAGGTGAGGGGGCCCTGATTAAACTATTCTATTTTCCCAACAATCCACCCTTTCAGGGTCCCTCGCCATATGATCTACGCGTTCAGAATCTTCCGCGTTGTTCCCTTAGCAAGGATAAATGACCCTTACATTTACATAATCTATTGTCCATTCAATATGCTTTAAGGCTTGTAGTTTTGTCCGTTTAACTATTAGCCAGATATGTCTGGTTAGTAGTGACCATTGGTGTGAGCCTCCAAGGGAATCCTGCAGTCATACTGATGGGCAGTTCAATGCACATTCAGTAGGCAGACACACCAATCATGCGATTCTGGTGCAGTGCCTGCAGCCAGAATATTATGGGTGAAAAGACAGAAGAGTTATTGGTACCTAGGGGAAGTTCTCACACATCTGGTAAGATACATGGCGGTTTGCCATCCTGAGAAAGGATGGTTGCAGGAATAGGTATCTCACCTGGTTTATGATACCATACTTTATCTGCTAACACTGTTGGATCTGTAGGTTCTATACATAGCAGTATAGGGGAACTCATAATTGGCCATAATGATAATACAAATGTGCCCTTTGGAATAGAGTCCTGCTCATCTGTTCCAGGCCATGTCACCTTTACTTGAGGAGGCCAGGTACTTGTCACCCAAGGTGAAACTTGCAGGCCTTCCTGTAATCCTTCTCCCCAAGGCCCTATTAAGCCAACCCAGAGTATATGGGGGGCCTTTATTCTCCAAGGCCATTCCCATTGTACTGTCTGTCCCT
>NW_007727456.1:59548-61156 GCF_000696425.1 Galeopterus variegatus | reverse complement strand
ATAGCCCATTTCCTCCCCTTCCCAAAGGGTTTTCCATTGTAGTGCCTGGTCTATGCTGCCTTGCAATACAGTGAGTGGCAACCAGATCCCAGTCAACAGGAAAGTGGCCATAGGGCATGGCATATTCAAAAGCAGTCACATTTCCTCCTTCTTCCAAGGGCTTTTGGCTACTGTATCTGCTCAGGATCCTGCTGACTATGCCAATTATAGTGCTCTTTTACCTGCCCGTAATCCTGCTGACTGGGCCAGTTGTCAAGCTAGGGCTGGCTCTGAAGCTCACAGACCCCTCAAGCCCATTGTCCAGACTGGGTCACTAACCCTTCAAATGCCAGGCTGGATCACCAGACCCTTCACACATCAGGCTGAATCACCAGACCCCTCACACACCAGGCTGGGTCACCAGACCCCTTACATGCCAGGCTGGGTCACCAGATCCCTCACACGCAGGTCTATGAGCTAGATAACCAGCAAAACGGTCCTCGGAAGCCATAGGTTGGAGATCATGGCCACACGGAGCAGATGCCCAAGGCAGTAGATGCCAGCCAAGTTGGCAGTGCCATGCAGGTGCACTAACTCCACCTATGCACAACTTATTTACAAAGAATGTTCTGCACCACCCCCAACCGAACCCAAGGTGAGGGGCCTCTGATTAAACTATTCTATTTTCCCAACAGTTTTGCCTGGAGGGTGAGAGATGGAGAGGAAATGGTGCAGGCAAAGATGATAAATCAGTACCAATAGCTAACATCCATTGAGCACTTCCTTTGGGGCAAGTTAAGTGGAAGGGCATCACCTGCACGATATTGCTTAAGCCCCACATTGGCCTTATGGGACAATCTCTTTTATAAGCCTTACTTTGCAGATTAAGAAACTGAGATTTGGAGAGNAGGTGCTGCAGCCCTATGCAACAGAGCTTCCACTGGAGAGGGTCTGCCCTTGCAGGGTCTCATTTAGAATCTTGTTGGCCATAACCGTGTGTCCACCCCTTCAGGGATAGGGGTTGAGCAGATAGCCTTAGTCCCTATTTTACAGACCATTGTACCGTTCAATCATTCCCGCCGCCTGGGATGATATGGCACATGTAACTTCCACTGAATGGACAACTGGGAGGCCCACCTCTGAACCCCATGTCCAGTAAAGTGGGTTCCATTATGATTCTCTGTGACTACAGGCTGGCCATACATAGCCGTAGGTAAGGCTATTCAATGCCTTCACAGTGTTTACCTGGTCTGGGGCCTTACAAGTCCATACAAACAGAAGACCAGTAGCCGTATCAGCAGCTGTGAAGATGTATCTGAAATTCTCTGACCTTGAGAGTGGTCTGACAAAGTCCACTTGCCATCGAGTCAAGGGCACCCTTCCTCGAGTTATTTGCCTGTCTGTATGGGGCACCCACTGGGAGTATGGACTCTCTTGAGCACATACTGGACAAGCACAACAGGCATTCACTACGTCTCCCTATTTTATAGGCAAGGCCCATCTTTGAGCCACCATCCACATGGTTTTACCACCAGCATGCTGCATTCATCAATGTAACCACTGGGCTACATCAGTAGCTGGGTCTCTCTCCAGCCATCTTACATTAGCCAAGGCATCAGATTCATCTTT
>NW_007727456.1:56410-58131 GCF_000696425.1 Galeopterus variegatus | reverse complement strand
TTATGGGACAATCTCTTTTATAAGCCTTACTTTGCAGATTAAGAAACTGAGATTTGGAGAGTTTACATAATTTATCCAAGGTCTCACACTAGAACAGGAGTTCTAACTCCAGAACTGTACTTAAATTAACCACTAAATCAGCTCCACGGAGCCTTTTCAGACTAAAAGCTCTGGACTTTCTCTTGTAGGCAGTGGCGATGCATGTTTGGTAGTATGGCTAAATGCCATCCACATCAACTTCAGAGTCTTTGAATCTGGGTCCAAATCTCAGCTCTACAAATTTGTGAGTCTCTCTGGTCAAGGTAATTTTCTTAGGCCTCGGTTTCTCATTTCTAAATTAAGAATATTAACAATGTCTTCTTGCTGGAATGTTGTAAGACAAATATGACAATGTACTTGAAAGCAACTTGTTAACTACAATGCTAAAAATAAATAGTAACTATTATGATTTCTACTATATTTTAGGGAAATCATCAAGTCAGCCATGGGACAGAATGATGTGAGAACCATTTGGAGAATGCTGTGATGATCCCGATGCAGGAAGATGACGAGGGCCCACACCAAGGCAGTGTCAGTGAGGATGGAGGGTTAGGACATATTTAAGGAGAAATTAGGATGTTTTACAAACAGGACCAAATGACTAATTGGATATGGGGAGGGAAAGAAAAGTGGGGTCAGGATGATTCAGAGTTTTATGCTGAGTAATCAGGTGGATGATGATATTAATTAAGGAAGAAGAGTAGGTAGGACAATAAGTTCTATTTCAGGAATACTGTGACATGGTGACTATGAGACATCCAGCAAGTGGAGATGGTGAAATATGAGTGGGATTATGAGTGCAGAGCTCAGAAAAAAGGTGTGCTGTAGATTCAGATTTGGACATCACTAGGTAGTTGTGAGACTAAAACTCTGAGAGTAGGTGTGACGTCCAGGTAAAACAAAAAGCAATGGTTTGTAACCTTTTAAAGCCAAGGAATATTACCTACTCATACACAAAAATAAATGCTTATGCTGAAACCCAATTTGCAAAACAGATCAAAATGAAGCTTTTCTGCTTAAATCAAGAGTGAGTTTCCTGGAGCTTGCTTCCTGGGGCAGCCTCTGAATGGGTTTCACTGAGCCCAGCGTGGGAACCACGAACATGGAACAAGAAGAGGAGGAAGGGTTAATTGCCATTCTGCATCTGAAAGAAAGTAGCTTACAAAAAATCAGATTAGAATTTTAGTTTTAGATTTTTTTAAAAAAGCTGTTTAGAAACTTTAACTCTTTTGGAAGCCTCACCCAATCATATGCAGTACTAATACTTTTTCTGACCTGGTCTTATAGATGCCTGACACTGTTACAATGTCCTTGCATGTCCTCCAGAAGCCACAGGCCATTCAAATAAAGACAGTTGGCTGAGGGCCTAGGCTAATATCTGTTTTCAAGTTCATGCACATTGGTTTTCCTCCTTATCAGGAGAGAGTTGTCATGTACACATCTACTGGGTCATTAGTACTGAGATAACCACATTTATCACAATTAACATAAGACTCTAAACTAGATAAATGTGTCCATCCTCTCAAACAGTTGTTCAATAAAAATTATCTTAAATATTTAACTTGTAAGCTTTTTTAAAAGTTGAATTGGTTAAACCTTTCCTCCTAATTAAAGTAATCATGTCTGCTTGTTATTTCAACACCATCGAGGCTTTAAACCCAAATCCACTAAAGGCCATTTGA
>NW_007727456.1:48557-56015 GCF_000696425.1 Galeopterus variegatus | reverse complement strand
TGTTTATGACTGGCATGTGACCATTCATTTTGGGCACACTTGAAGGGCCTCTGTGTCCTCATCTGGATTCTTTGCCATTCAGCAAGCAGACAGGATGAGACAGAGGACCGCACAGGAGACATTTCTATGGACAGGCTGAAGGTGGACACATCACTCCTGTCCCATTGGCCAGAAAGAGGCACAAGGCCAAACTAATCTGCAAGGGGGCTGGGAAATAGAGTCTAGCTGTGTGCCCAGGAAAGATGGAAGTGGATAAAGCGAGCAGCTAGCCAGTCTCTGGTACAGATGAAATAAAAATTGCCTATGCACTGGTTTGGTAAAAATTAGAGAAAATAAATCCCTGCTATAAAAAAATTTCAGCCTTACTTTTATCTACAAGTCTTAATCCAAAGGCCTGAGAAAGGTGAATATTGGATACCCCCAACCCTACCATACATATCAGTTAATTCCTAAGCAGAAATGAAGTACTGCTTTTTCAGTTGTACCAAAGAAAATGTTCATCGCTGTTACAAGTAAGACTCAATCCTTAAAATATTATTTTCAAAACATTTTATTTCAAATAATGAAATAAAATTTATTTGTGTTTGATGCAGCTCAGCATTATTATATAAACTTTTCCTTTACCAACTTCCCATAAAAACTACTTCACATTCATACCCTCAAAAAAGAGTTTTTAAAAAGCTAGACACATACCCACTGAGTCATAGAATAATTGGAATTCTGACAGGAAGGTAATTCTAAGGCAGTTCTTTAAAAAGGAACACCACTCTGCTTTATTTAAACTCCACAAAGTAGGTGAGCGTTTTTTGGGTCGTGCATTTTCTAACACAAGGTGTTATGCAACATGCAGCTCAGCTTGGAACGCTCTTCTCCTTTGTTCTTGCACACCACGCACATGCCACTGGGCGACATCCTCAGGGGTGAGAGGCCACTGGATTAGACCTTCTGAAAAGAGGCTTTTCAGCACCGTGTATAAGAAAAAGCTTTGGTGATTCATGAAATTAAAGCCTTTTAGTTCCTGGCAGGGGAGATTTCATAGCCAATGTGTTGAAAGTAGAGTGACTATATTATAAGTTGCTCCCTGATAGAACCAAAGGTCCCAGCTGGCTTTGTTGGGAAGGACAGAGCATTAAGGCAATGTTGATTAGACAACTTTTAAACAGCACAAAGTAGACAAAGACATTTTCAGCCTCCAAAAAGGAAACGGAATGAGTGCCAGTAAGTCCGCACTTTACGGAAGCTGTAAGGGTTGGTCCAGCAAACATTTTCTCTTTATGGCATCATGCCTGAGGAAACATATGTCACTCTTGTGCCCTCATAACTTGTCCTGTACCACTGGTTCATGCCATTGAGGGATGTCTGATAAGAAAAATTTTACCTCAGAAAATAACAATTTGCCCTAGAAATCGTGTTCTGATAGAATTTGACTTAGCTGAGAGTCACAATAGACACTTTCATCCCTTCCTGCCTTCAATTTTCATTCCAGCCAGTGTTTTTGCTTTTTCTGCCGAGAGAGAGCACTTAGACAATGTGTATTAGTTTGTAATCAGCATCAGAATTAATTACTTAATAACTTGTAAGAAGCTTTAAACTCAACAGAAGTTCTAGAAGGATTTTTCCTTTTATGGGCATATCAAAAGAAAGTTGTCTTTTTCTTTTCTTCCCCATTGCATACAGATCTTTTTATTCCAGAATTCTACCCTTAATGTAGTTTGATGTTTAATCATTCTGATTAGATAGTGATTGCAAAGATGTCAGTGTAACAAGCATGCCTGCGATTGTGTGCACAGCATGGCATTTTACAGAAAATGTGATGTCAAGCACCAAGGTCCTGCATCCTATGCAGATGCAGAATTTATTAATTAATAAAAGAATTAGTTCTTCCACAATTTGTTATTTGACTCATATATAGTAAAAATGTCACTCCATTTTCATTTTCTTTCAATCCTTTTGTCAAAGAGAAAGCTTTAACTTAATGATGGTTACACATTTATTCCTATCATGGCTGCTTTTTTTTAAATGAGAAAACAAATTTCAGGCTGAGAATCCCCAGCAGGCAATTTTTTCTAGCCAGAACTTACTAATATTTTATTTTCCTGATTTTTACTTTCAGTTTTCGTCTATGTATAGCATGTGAAACAGGTTTACCAGTTATCAAAAGATATAAAGTCTTTTTAAAAATAAGTTCAATGCTAAAAAGGAAGTCAATTTGAATGAATGATCAGAGTAAGTGGTTTGTAGAATGTAACAATGGAGCTATCAGGTCCCTAGGTTTACCAGTTATCAAAAGATATAAAGTCTTTTTAAAAATAAGTTCAATGCTAAAAAGGAACTCAATTTGAATGAATGATCAGAGTAAGTGGTTTGTAGAATGTAACAATGGAGCTATCAGGTCCCTGGCTTTTCTTTAATGGGAGATTTTTAATACTGTTCCACACCCTTATTCATTATTGGTCTGCTCATATTTTCTATTCTTTGTGAATCAGTCTTGGTAGGTTGTATATATCTAGGAATTTATCCATTTCTCCTAGGTTATCTACTTTGTTGGAATATAATTGTTCATAATAGTCTCTTATAATCCTTTGTACTTCTGTGGTATAAGTTGTAATGCATCCTCTTTTACTTCTGATTTTATTTCTTTTTATTTTTAGTCTAGCCAAAAGTTTGTTGGTTTTATCTTTCCAAAAAGCCAACTCTTAGTTTCATTTAAAGAAGAACATTTAAAGAACTGATATGAATCCTTCTCAAACTCTTCCAAACAACTGAAGAAGAGGGAATACTTCCAAACTCATTTTATGAGACCAGCATTACCCTTATATCAAAGCCAGACAAGGACACTATGAGAAAAGAAAATTATGGCCAATATCCCAAATAAACATAGATGCAAAAATTCTCAACAAAACGCTAGCACACTGAATTCAACAGCACATTAACAGGATCATTCACCATGATCAAGTGGGGCTCATCCTGGGGATGCAAGGATGGTTCAACATACACAAATCTATATATGTGATACACACCTTAACAGAATAAAGAAAAAAAACACACACACATGATCATTTCAATAGATGCAGAAAATTCATTTGACAAAACTCAACATCTTTTCATGAAAAAACCCTCAAAAAGTTAGGTACAGAAAGAATGTACCTAACACAATTAAGGCCATATATGACAAACCCACAGCTAACATCATACTCAACAGTGAAGGTTGAAAAGCTTTTTCTCTAAGATCAGGAACAAGACAAGGATGTCCACCCTTGCCACTTCTATTTAACATATTACTAGAAATCATAACAAGAGGAATTAGGCAAGAGAAAGAAATAGAAGGCATCCAAATTGGAAAGGACAAAGTTAAATTTTCCATGTTTGCAGATGACATGAACTTATATAGGGAAAATCCTGACGACTCCACCAAAAAACTGCTAGAACTAATAAACAAATTCAGTAAAGTTGCAGGATATAAAATCAACATACAAAAATCAGTAGCTTGTAACACCAAGGTCAAGGGTTTACATCCCCATACAGTCAAGTGCCAAAAAAAAAAAAAACATGCAAAAATCAGGATTTTTATATACTAACAATGAACTACAAAAAAAAAAAAAGAAAAGAAAAAGAAAGAAAGAATACTTAGGAATAAATTTAACCAAGGAAGTGAAAACTGTAAAACATTGATGGAAGAAATTGAACAAGACACAAATAAATGAAAAGATGTCTAGTGTACATGGACTGGAAGAATTAATATTATTAAAATGTTCATACTACCCAAAGCAATCTACATACTCATTGCAAGTCCTACCAAAATACCAATGACATTTTTCACAGAAATAGCAAAAACAATCCTAAAATTCCTATGGAACCACTAAAGACCCCAAATAGCAAAGGCAATCTTAAGCAAAAAGAACAAAGCTGGGGCCGGCCCGGTGGCGCACTGGAGAGTGCGCCGCTTGGGAGTGCGGCGGCGCTCCCGCTGCGGGTTCGGATCCCATGTGGAGACCGGTTCCCGCTCACTGGCTGAGCGTGGGGCGGGCGTAACACCGAGGGTTGCGATCCCGTTGCTTGTCCCTGGTACGGACGCAACACTGAGGGTTGCGATCCCGTTACTGGTCAGTAAAAAAGACAAAATGGAAAAAAAAAAAAAAGAACAAAGCTGGAAGCATCACACTACCTGACTTAAAAATATACCACAAAGCTCTAGTAATTAAACAGTATGGTACTGGCATGAAAGCAGACACATAGACTAATTGAACAGAACAGAATCTAAATCTTAGCTTTCTATGTAACTAGTCAAATGAACCAGCTATTGCCATTATTCATGGATTTAGATATTCAAATAGGTATTACATGCATATTACAATTTGACACAGGAACTATACTGAGGATCTATTGGTGAACAGGGCAGATGTGGTCTCTTTCTCATAGAACTAACAATTTAATGGAAGAAATAAACACACCACAATATTCTGTGCTAGAGACAGGGTAAAATGGGAGCATGTAGGAGGGGCATCACCAGTAAATCTTAAATTTTATTTTTCAAATTCTATAAATAAAAATCAAAACATTCTTCCATATGCTTGGTATTCTATTTTACTTGGGCAACTAGCTCATGATAATGCACATGTGCCAAAGAGAAAAAACAGACATATAAAAATTTCTGGTTTGAGGCTGCTGCCTGTTGGCACATACAAACAGTTAAGTTGTCATTGGGCATCTGTGTACCCCTGAAATAAAAGCAGTAATAAAATCTCTTCCTTCCATCCATCCCTCTTCCTACCTGAAAGGCACCTTTGAAGACATTGCATTGCTTGTATAAAATTTAAAGACTTTCATGGAACCAGCTATTGCCATTATTCATGGATTTAGATATTCAAATAGGTATTACATGCATATTACAATTTGACACAGGAACTATACTGAGGATCTATTGGTGAACAGGGCAGATGTGGTCTCTTTCTCATAGAACTAACAATTTAATGGAAGAAATAAACACACCACAATATTCTGTGCTAGAGACAGGGTAAAATGGGAGCATGTAGGAGGGGCATCACCAGTAAATCTTAAATTTTATTTTTCAAATTCTATAAATAAAAATCAAAACATTCTTCCATATGCTTGGTATTCTATTTTACTTAGGCAACTAGCTCATGATAATGCACGTGTGCCAAAGAGAAAAAACAGACATATAAAAATTTCTGGTTTGAGGTTGCTGCCTGTTGGCACATACAAACAGTTAAGTTGTCATTGGGCATCTGTGTACCCCTGAAATAAAAGCAGTAATAAAATCTCTTCCTTCCATCCATCCGTCTTCCTACCTGAAAGGCACCTTTGAAGACATTGCATTGCTTGTATAAAATTTAAAGACTTTCATTTACAATCTGCTTGAACTCAGAATAGCAATAAGATGGAACTCACATCAAGGATTCGACTAATNACATATAAAAATTTCTGGTTTGAGGTTGCTGCCTGTTGGCATATACAAACAGTTAAGTTGTCATTGGGCATCTGTGTACCCCTGAAATAAAAGCAGTAATAAAATCTCTTCCTTCCATCCATCCGTCTTCCTACCTGAAAGGCACCTTTGAAGACATTGCATTGCTTGTATAAAATTTAAAGACTTTCATTTACAATCTGCTTGAACTCAGAATAGCAATAAGATGGAACTCACATCAAGGATTCGACTAATGATGCATGCCATTTCATTCAAATAATAAATGGACCACATTCTGATGTTCTACTTCCTTAGAGAAATTATCAGCACTGTGATTTACATAGAAATAATCAGACTTAATTGGAAATCATAAGAAAATCTTCACTCACAGGATGACTCGTATTAGGTAATTTTTGATGAAATAAGATTTTTTTCTAAAAAGCTAAGAAGGATAAAACCATGTGACCATTGCTAAACCAAATAAACTCCATTTTAATTTTTAAAAGTAATGGCTCACAGTTAAAGTGTTGGGGGGCCCACATTAAGAAATACATACTGCAGTGGTCCTGAATAGTATCCTAGCAACCCAGAAGTCTTCAGGGAATTTCCGGCAGAATATACATTGAATGCCAGCATCCTAACATGAGGATCAGTGGTGCAATATTAACTTTGCATTACATTAACTGACACCTGAGGTATATGTAGACAAAAGATCAGAGTTCCCTAGCAGTGGAAATGTGCAGCTTCCCATAACACAGCCTTCCCTCCTTCAGCCATAAACATGGACCGCTTGGGACTTTTCCCAATGCAGTAATATTCACAGGCAAAGTAATATTCATAAGCAAAGGACAGCCATGCAGGGTCTCATGGTGCCAGGTCTCTGTGGCTTCCTCCTCAGTAAGACAAGTGCCCTGTTTTCCTGCCACTGGCTGCAGACCATGAGAATTTTTTATATGAACAGTACTGTCGTCAATACACTCAACCCAAAACAACTCTGTTTCTCAGACATTCTGAATTTTTCCCATATAATCTCATATCAATTCCAGTTTGCCTCATGTATGGAAACAAAATGGTTTTAGTTTAACGTCTTATCATCTCAAACTCAACATGCCCGGAATTGACCCTAACAGCTTCCCGGGGGCATCTCCATTCCCCAGACCATCAGTCCTTCCTCATCTTCAGTCCCTGAAACCAGTGGGCTCCATCCTCCTCCTCATCTTTCTTACCAGAAAGCTTGCTGTTGTTTTGGACTTTTGTTTTTCCTTAATACTTTACTTCCAAGCTCCAGTGAGCCCTGCCATCTCTTCCCTCTCCACAGAAGTTCCTCCCACCCTGCTCTAACCTGCTGGGAAACAGAAAACTGTTTCCCCAAATAATGGCACTTTGGCACGCTGAGTGCTTTGAAAATTAAAAGTCCTCAGAATTAGACCTGAGAGTCAAGGTCCATCTAACCTTGACTTGTTCCCCTCACCACAGCCACAGGGAGGGAACTTCTCTGGAATTCCCTTACCTAAGAAATCTTTTGGAAAGAAATGCAATTGTGTTAAGATCCCCTCCTGAGGAGACTAGAAGGTCTTAACACTTAGGCAGAGCTTTTCACAAGATCCTATCTGCCTCTGGGGCTCATTTCCTAACTATCATTTTACTGTCCCTCAGAAGAATTGTCTACATTCCCCACCTCCCCCTCACTCCTATGAAAATTGGCATATAAGCTTCTGTACCCCACTGGGTTTTGGGGAAATGACTGTCTTGAGATTCCCCTGTGCATTGCCCCTCCCCAGCATGTTAAAATTCATTATGTCTTTGTTTTAGTCCATTTTGTGTTGCTATAACAGAATTACCTGAGACTGGGTAATTTATAAAGAAGAGAGGTTTATTTGGCTTACAATTCTGAGACAGCTGCATCTGGCATGGGCCTCAGGCTGCTTCTACTCATGGCGGAAAGTGGCAAGTACAAGCAGATCACATGGTGAGAGGAAACGAGAGAGAGACAGAGAGAGAGAGAGAGAGAGAGAGAGAGAGAGAGAGAGCAC
>NW_007727456.1:26311-47817 GCF_000696425.1 Galeopterus variegatus | reverse complement strand
TTGAGGGAAAGAGATAGGTTCTATTTTTTGTTATTTTTATAAAATGAGGAAATAAGTGTTGAATTTATAGAATGAGGACATTCACACTGACCTGAAGCCATCATTACTCTTTGGTAGTGACTTTATAAATTTCACACAGATAAATCTCTCATAGCTCCCTGCTTCACAATCAATGAATGAGTTAATACTCACCAACCATTATGTATTAACTATAACCAGTATAGGATATTATAGCTACAAATATGTGAAACCGTGACTTGGATGTGGATCAAAGACTGTTATAGAATCTCCCTTGCTAGATAAGATAAATGACTACATTAGCATTTCTCTTCAGTCGTTATTTTTTTTTTGACTCATTTAAAACTATATGCAGATAGAAATAGAACTGTTTTAAGTGCTGATCTCAATATGAAATATAGAATTCACAGAATACACAAAAGTATCGATGATATAATATTCTATAATCAGGATGCTATGAATTTTACATTAAAATTCAATTATGTAGTAAAAAATAGAGTTGTTATAGCTAGAAAAAAATATTTTCAGAGGCAGCAGATACCATTGGTGGAAATGAACAGTTCTACATAGACAGAAAATCCAGGAAGTATGCAAACTAGACACCAGGATACTCAGTATATTAAATTTAATCAGAGATTACACAGAATATGACATAAAACAGCAGTATACTAGACTAATTATAATCTGCCACATGTGAAAACAGTTTAGAAAATGGATTAAGGTCATACTCTTTGACAGTAGGCTTGTTGGAAATACAGGCATAGAATCAGATGGATTTTTGTGTCATCTGGTGCTACCTTCCTTTGTCACCAAGTCAACTTGAACTAATAATTTGGTACGGATTCAAGCAGTAGACAGGATGTTGATTAGTAAACTAAGTCTCCTCTAGCGAGGCTGTTAGTTTCATAAAGCCACAATTAACTATTTATTGGTATTTTGGTGAGTATTTTAGATGCAAAAGCACAATTCTCCTAATAGTTGAAAATATAACTTAGAAATACCTTGTGGGACAGTCCTCTGATTGTCTAAAGTAAGAATGTTTGTCTGTTGTGTTTAATTATTTTATTCAGTGACAAATGTGTTTACATATCAGAGACTAGAATTTTAGAGATTAATACTGGTGTAATTTTTAGGGAAATCATGTCCAACTGTATTTATAAAAGCAATAATATGTTAGGTTATTCTTTTCTTTTTAATTGGTGGTACTAACTGGCCTGAGCACAGACTTTCTCCTTTTCAATCATATAGTTACAAAAACTGTACATTACAAACAGTATAGAAACTAGATGAAAAGAATGAGCCACACATCCTGGATAATTATCTATATGCAGTTAAATTTACAGATATAAAAGAAAATACAGCCTACTCCCTTATAGTGCACAGTTATGTTTTAGGTACAATGTATCACTAGCAAGTGGTAGTGGCCAACTCTAGTTGTCCCCAGCACAGAGAATAAGAGCAAGATCCGTTCGGTACAGCTTCCCTCCATCCGACAAAGCCATTATGCTCTTCTTGTATGTTGGAATATTATTAATATCCAGGTCCTGCATAGAACATAGGTTGCATTGTTATCCAGTTAAATATGGAAGTTAATTAACCAATGTCAAGTGATAAAATGTGAGATGAAAACTGCTTGTTACATCAATCCATTAAGAAAAGAGCTGGATTAAATTCTTACACAAATGTGAATAATCACGAGGTTGTTTTTAAAATCTATTTATCACAGTTTTACAGATTTAGGACAGAACCAAATTGAGTTAAGAATTGAAATCTATTTCTGCTCCTCTATAAATTTTTTAAATAGATTTCCAAAATGGATGTGAGGTTGCTTCTGGATGGATCCGTAAAGTCTGCTTAAGAAGTAAGTGGCATGGTAACTAAGTTACCTGTTTATTCTTCTCACACAGATCCTTCAGTAAAGCATCCAGTTCATTTTCATCTATGTATCCATTGCCATCCTGGGGAAGGAGAAATAAAACAGTATACAACCAACTCCATCCACAGTAGTGGGGAATGAAGTAAAATGGAAAGAATTGGAATCTTCAGGAAATCTTCCAACTTGGCTGATATTCTAACCTGTTATGTCAGGCCCTCAAAATTTTTAGCTGCTCCAAAGTTGCAGAATAGATATGAATTGCCTCTCATTCAACACCTTACATTTGTAAAATACCTTGAACTTTTCAAAGTACCTTCACATTTACTATTTCATTTTATGTTAAGGATATTGCCTCCTGTTGAAGTAAGTAAGCAGTTCATAACATGTTCAAGTGAGGACACTGAGGCCTGGGAAGCAATGTGGCTGGATGTCACAGCAGGCAGTGGCCGAGTTGTACTAGAGCCCACAGGTCCAGGAGTAGAGAAATTAGCAGAAGGAAGGGACGTGAACTAGTGATATCACAAACATCCTTTGCTCACACACCTGATATTAACATCTACTATGTGGAAGGATTCTGCTGGATATTTTCATTTAGCTTAATCCTCATTCAACCCTGCAAAGTGGGTATTGTAATTATCTCTTGCTTACAAATGAAAAAATTGAGGCTCAGAGGAGTTTGGTATCTTGTTTAAAGCCTCAGCAAATAAATAATTTATACATTCTGTGCATATAAAATTTAGACATTTCAGATAACAGTGGTGTTAGGTGGTTTAAGGTGAGTTTTACATGTGCTGTTTCACCTGGTTGGCTTTTCATATAATGGTTATAGACACTGTCCTTCCCACACATGTGTTAAGAGTACGGTCTTCCCCACATTCCACTTCCGCTCACATATTGAGAGTTTGGGTTCCCAGTAATTGTATAGACTGCAAACTCTGACTGCCTAAATATTTTCAGGCAAGCAGAGTTGAGTCTTTGATTTAATTTTCTCGTCAATACTAGTGAGTTCGTAGTACCTAGGATTTTCTTTTCTCCAAGATTTTATTCTAAGTGGTAGAACTGAATTAGGGTATTCTTTGTAGAAAAAGTAACTTTTGATTAGAGGCTGTGCAAACTTTGGGGAATCAGTCTTTGTAACTGTATTGTTTTTAGTCTTCTCTGCTGAAAGGAAAAAAATGCTTTGAAGAATAAAAAAATATTGACAGTAAGAACCAGCATTTTTATGTCTTCTCTACAATGTTGAAACTCACAGTATTAAATTTCAGATTAATCTGAAGTCTAAAAAGAAATATATCAAAATGCGAAAGCAGTTTTTGTGTTAGGATGGTGGATTTTTTTTCCTTTTCAAAATGTTTGTAATGTGTTTATATTTTATAATGGAAGCAATAAATGCAAATGTTAAATTTATCTGAGCCTCCTATGGTGAGTATAATCATCACGATGGTTGTAGACAGCTCTTCTGTAGCCCAAAAAGAAAATGAGCCCAATTTTTAAAACGTGGACGTACTTGTATTGCCACTTAACATATTCGAAGAGAATCAAGACTATTAATAGAAAACCCATGAGGGCTGGCATGTTAGCTCATTTGATTAGACCAGGGTACTGATACACCAAGGTCCGGGGTTTGATCCCTGTACTGGCCAGCCGCCAAAAAAAAAATAAAACCCTTGGGAATTTTTTTCTTCACAGGAACCCAGGCTTCCTATATATTATTTGTAAAAGTCCTAGCTCCTCCTCCTGCTGCTGAGCTGGCAGGAGGCACTGTGCTCAGTGCTGCCTCTCCTGCCCTGCCCTTGCCTCCCAGGCTTCGCCCTCCAGAGCCCTCGCCAAAACCCTCATCTGGCTTCCAGTGGCAATTAGGGGAACGTGGGTGGTCCACCCTCGCCTACAGGGTGCTCCAGGATCTGGCCCTTCTGTACACTTTCCCCTCCTGTACTTCCCTGCAGCCTCCCTGGTAGTAATCCCCTCTGCCCCGGTCTCAGCCCCATCTTCCCCTGCTATTGGTCAGCTTTCCCTGACCAACTGATCTCATGCAAGGAAGGCATCTGAGCATACAATGTCACACACCCAGTTTTGTTGTCCTCATCCCTTACCACTCGGAAGTTACCTGTGTTCCCATTACCTGTCCTCCGCGTGAAATGTGAGCTTTACAACAAGAACTTTGTGACAGTCACCAGATCACCAAGTCTTAAAACTATGGTAGGTGTTTAATAAATATGAATTATCACAGCCATAGACTGAAGAAGGTATATCTCCATTTTGCAAATAAGGAAATTGAGTACAGAAGTTAAATAACATTCTAAGCATCATTCAAGTGGCAGAGCTGAGAATCAAACACAAGTTTCTGTGTCCAGAGCCTTCACATGATTATGCTACCTCCCTCGTAATATGGAGGTTGTTTCTCCAGGTCACCTCCTGGTCACTATTCACTGAAAGCGTAGGGGAAAATAGGAGGCTGAATTGCCATCCATGCTTTGGATTCTCATCTGTACAAATCCCAGGCTGGGGACTTTGATGCTCTTCGACAGACCATTGTACCTTGAGGATTCTGTACAAGAATGAGAGGTTGAAGTGGTATCTTGGTTGTATGTTGCAGCTTGACCAGGAGGCATTTACCAAAACAAAAACTAAGAAAACTGGTGACCAGTGCCTAGGATCACTTCTCAGCCTTTTGGCTAAGATCAAGTGCAGAAGTGCATAGGAATTGCTATAAATGGTTCATGTGAAAATCTGTTGAGTTTCTATAGAAGGGAATTAAACAGTAAGTAGATCACAGCTGTAGCTTCAAAATGAAAAGTTCATAAACCATGATGAGCTTACCACGTGGAAACAACTAAATAACCCATCACAGGTGCACAAAAGCTGCCCACTGCCATAACAAGAACACTGAGGAAAGAGATAAAGGAAAAAACTATTCGTAGAAGTTCAATCCCCCTTCAAGTCATGTTTCAAGTCAGGAGACTAGCTGTAGCATTAAGAATTTTTAAAAGTATATCACTGGGTTTCTTACAAGGGAATAATTAGTTACTTGTGTTTGTGTTTTTGGTTTCGTAATTTTAAATCGATAGTATTCGTTCTCTGCAAGAATTCTTCAGATGATACGAAGACATTTTAAAGCATACCTGGTATCCCCAGACCCCACTGATGCATGACCGATAGGTGTGTTTTGCTGCCCTCTGCTGCTCACAGGTGGTACAGCAGTGACTGAACAGCCCATTCCCAGGACTGCCACTTGGTATTGCCAGAAAGCTGGGGAAGCTTGGGGAAAAAAGACTTACGAATTGTTCTCTCCTAAGGCAAACTCCCTACTACAACCAACCCAACCAGTCCGTGCATGGCTGTGCTCCACTCCCACCCAAAATTAAAGTGAAAAATACTGTTTCTGCTAAGACATCAATGAGATGATCCTGGGTTTTCAAGTTATTTGAATGGCTTATGTTAATAGAAAGATGATTGCTGTAAGAGACACCCCTGTGGGTCACCAGGAGAGCTGGCTGATCACTCTCAAAGTGTGCTCTTTAGATTCATCTTGTCTCCCAAAACAAAATCTCAGAGGACAGACAAAGCCGACCACCCCTGTACTTTGCCTCCATCATGTCCATACATACATATATACATGTGCTGACTTTGGAGGAACAAATATTTTCACTCATTGGATATTGGTATGTTGGAGTTAGTGCTTGTTTGAATCAAGACTCACCTTAATGGCTGGATAACCTTAGCAAGTCACTTAACCTGTCTCAGCCTGTTTCTTCATCTGTGCAATGGGGATAATAGTAACTAGTTATTAATCCAGTGAATATAAAGTCCTAGCTATATGTCAAGTGTTTTGCTGACTTTTTAAAGATATGCATGGGAGAAAAGCTGATCCCAATGCCTGGCTCAGAAGTAGCCTTCTAATTTTCACTACTAGGAGTGTTTATTTCCTTATTACATAAGCAATGTTCGTTTGTCAGCTAACTAAAAACCATCATCAGCAACTTTTTTTTCCCTCCCTGTGAAATGCTATTTAAAAGGCGTGGTCCTCTCATTTTTTCCCTACTTAATGGAGACTTATGTAATGTTAGAGTTGGAAAGAATCTTAAGAGTCATCCAATCCAGCTTTTTGCCCAGTGTAGGACTCTCCTATAACCCCCTGTATGGACACCTCCACCTGGCCAGGTGGCCTATCCTTCGGGCAGCTCGACTATTAGTTCCTTCTTGGACCCAAATCAACTTCCTTGTTGATGTCCTAGTTGTGCTCGGTAGATCTTCTTAGGAAAAATATCAGTCTTCTCTCCATTATGAGAGCCCTTTATATATTTGAAGAGAGCTATTACTTCTTCCTTTGTCAAAAACCATCTTTTGTCCAGGCTAAGGTAAAAGGAAATAATAACCACTTCAACCTACGTGGATCTTTTTTTCTAAAATATTTCCATGGAGTACTTTTGTTTTCAAGGAAATACCGCCTTTATTAAGGTGATGGGACCTTACATATTTTGATTCTATAAAAGGGTTCAAATGATGACTTGAGATAAAACATGAAAGTAATTGCCATTAGTTCTCCCCCTGAAATGCATTGCTACAACAATTGGTTCTTGCTCTCAGGCAGCATTTGCAAACTGAATTCCCCATAAAACTGGGAGGCAAAAGGTAAGGCTTGGTACAGTGTGAAGTTCAGGGTGCCATCCCCAGAGTCTGACTCTGTAGCTCTGGGCTGGGGCCCAGGAATTCACATTTTAACAAGTGCCACGGGTTCTCCCACAACCGCATGGCAGACGTTACCCAGGAGGGCCCGGTCCCTCCGCCCCCCAAGCCGGCACTGCCTGACAGAGCCACCCTGTCCCCAGCTAGCCATGTGCAAGACATCATGAGCACACGCACGGTGTTGGGCGCCCGTGCCTGAACGAGTCTCCTTTCCCTGGCTAATCCCTTGCCCTCTTCCCGTTATTTCTCACCCTCTTGTTCGATGCCTGGGATGCCAGCTGAAGTTGGTGGGGGGAGGGGACCATGTGCAAGACATCATGAGCACACGCACGGTGTTGGGCGCCCGTGCCTGAACGAGTCTCCTTTCCCTGGCTAATCCCTTGCCCTCTTCCTGTTATTTCTCACCCTCTTGTTCGATGCCTGGGATGCCAGCTGAAGTTGGTGGGGGGAGGGGAGGGCTTGACCCTTAATGAGCACTTAGCTCTGACCATTTTACTCACATTCACTCTAAGCATTTTACTCACATTCACTTATTTAATTCTTCATTTGAGATAGGTTCTAATGTCACCATTTTATAGATGAGGAAATTGAGGCACAGAATGATAAGGCTGTTTGCCCCAGGTCACCCAGCCAGTAAGACAGCGAGCCAGGGTGGGGACGCAGGCAGGCTGATTCCAGGAGGCCTCCCGTGTGCTCTGCTCAGTGCCTGGACCTCTTCCGGTCCCAAAGGCACTTCCAACTCAGCATGGGAAATGGTCACTTTGCTTCCCATCACCACTCTCTCCAGTACTTTCTTTCTTGGTTGGTGCCATCACTTCCATGAGAAACTCCCTTTCTGCAGGTCCCTCAGCCAGCTTCCCACCTCTTAATCCTAAGCCCAGCCCTTCTGAGGCCATGCTACCTGCCGCCACCCCATCCCCGCTGCTGGAGCTCATCAGTTTGCAGGGGAGCCCTTAGTTCTGCTCGTTAAACAAGTGCTTGCCAGATGCCAGCAGCCCGCGAGGCTGTGGTGCCTGTTGCCTGAAGTGCTGCAAGAGCTTTGACCTGCTCTCCCAGCTGCCAGTCTGGTCCCCTTCCTGTCCACCTCCGCCGTGGTGATTGTGAAACGGCACCCACCTCTGCCATGGTGATTGTGAAATGGCGTTCTGATCTTGCCGCTCTCCCCTGCTGAGAACCCTCCAGCGGCTCCCCCCAGCCAGCAGGACGAAGACCCAAACCTCTACGTTTGCCTCTGCCTGCCCTTTGAACTCAGTTTCTTCCTGACCCCTACTTTGAACACGTACTCCAACCAAGCTGCTAGTTCCCTGCACACAGCATGCCGTTGTCACCTCCCGCCTCCCTGCACTGGCTGCCCTCTCTCCCTGGATGGAGGATCCAGACACCCTGCCCCTGGCTGTGTACCCGGTTTGGGGACAAACTTTAATTTTGACATAATTTCACAGTTACACAAAAGTTGTAAGATAGTACAAAGAAATCCCCTATACCGTTGACCTGCACCCGGATCATTGTTAGCATTCCACCACATTTATAGGCACGTGTGCGTGCACACACGCAGCATATGTGTATGTTTTTCTGGGCCATTTGAGAGTGAGTTGCAGACATATCATTCCTCTTTACTCCTAAATACACTGGTGTTTATCTCCTAGGAACAAACACATCCTCTTACATAACCAAGTTACAGTTATCAAAATCAGGAAATGTAACATTTACACAATGTTTTCTGATCTACAGGCTATGGTCAAATTTCACTGATTGTCTCAGTAATGCTCTTTACAGCTAGTTTTCTCCTGGTTTGGGATCATGCATAACATTTAGTTGTCATGTCTCCTTAGTCTTCATTAATCTGGGACATTGCCTCTTTCACAACACTGGCATTTTAAAAGAATACAAGCTAATTGTTTTGCAGAATGTCCCCAGAATGTTTGTGTGATGTTGCCTTGGATTAGGTTCCGATTCTGCTTTTTTGGCAGGGATAGCCCTGAGGCGATGCTGTGCCCCTGGCACAGCACTGCAAGGGCCGTGGGATGCTGCGGGTCGCCCCGTTTCTGGTAATGGACACTGATGGCCTGGGAAGGGTGGGGTCTTATTTCTTCCAACCTCAGTTTTCATATTGCCTTTTCTAAGGAGTATTTCTTAGACCCCGCCTCCCTGGCACCCACAGAAGGGTTAGGTGTTGTCCCCACAGTGGCTGGGGACAGTGCCTCATCTGTATGCGTCCTCGTCGTATGTACGTCTCCCTGCTTTCCTGCAGGTCGCATGAGCATGAGACCACACGTGCTCACAGGGCAGCCCCTGCTCCTATCCAGGGCCTGGCACACAGTAGATGCTTAATAAATAGCTGCTGAGTGAATGAAAGGAATGAGTGAGATGTTTGGGAACTGATTCAGTTCCAGAGCAGAGCCTCCAAATCTCTCCAGATGAGTCTTTTGTCTGTGGCCTTTCTCTGCTTTGTCCATGAAGCACGGCTAACTTCTTGGGTTTCTTTTCATGCCGGATCCTCACTGAAAGCATGAAAATCTGACTAAATCCTGGTGGAGAGGCATGATCTTTATCCTTCCATTTGGGAATCACAGAATGGACCAATTTTAGAAACTTTGAACCCTCATTCTGGATTTTTCCATGTGTTTGTCTCAGGAGGGAGGGTGGGAGTGGGGAGATTCCCTGGGTCTTTGTTGTGTGAAATATTCGGACTCAACAGAGCAGCACAGAGAGCCTTTCATAATAAGCAGAGCCTCCTCCCCGCTGCTCCGCCCAGCCCACGCTTCATGCCTGGTAGGGAGGCGACTCAGGAGATCTCTCTCTCCCTTTGCTCTTTCAGACGCAGGAGGAGGGAGACGCACTGATGGCATTGACCTCTCCTGCAGGCAGCTCGGCAGATGGCATTGACCTCTCCTGCAGGCAGCTCGGCAGATGGCATTGACCTCTCCTGCAGGCAGCTCGGCAGATGGCATTGACCTCTCCTGCAGGCAGCTCGGCAGATGGCATTGACCTCTCCTGCAGGCAGCTCGGCAGATGGCATTGACCTCTCCTGCAGGCAGCTCGGCAGATGGCATTGACCTCTCCTGCAGGCAGCTCGGCAGATGGCATTGACCTCTCCTGCAGGCAGCTCGGCAGATGGCATTGACCTCTCCTGCAGGCAGCTCGGCAGATGGCATTGACCTCTCCTGCAGGCAGCTCGGCAGATGGCATTGACCTCTCCTGCAGGCAGCTCGGCAGATGGCATTGACCTCTCCCGCCGCTCCAGGTCACCAGGTCTCCTGGTCTCCAGGTGCAAGGGCTGCACTCTCTGCCTCGGCGGCTTCAGGAAAACCCTGGACATGTGGTCCTTGGCCATCTTTTCTGCACCGTTTGCTATTTGTGAAGCTTAGGACAGCACCAACTCACTCAACTGGATCCTCAACCAGATCGCTCTGTGAAGTCACCGCTGAGAACAGCTGTGTAACCAGGGCTTTGTGAATGATGAATAACAGCTGTTGTGCATTGTTTCTGGGTGGAGATTTCTCAGGAAACCAGGCCTACTTTGCCAGCCAGTAGGATGGGGGTCATGGGTCTCCACCAGTGAGTACTGGATGAACCATGCGACCCGAGCTGCAGGTTCATTTGGTCCGGCTTGCTCTTACCCCATTACATAGATGGCGACTGAGGTCAGGAGACAGGGCTGTGTGTGAAGCGAACCAGTGAACCCCTGCGACATGATGGTTGCAACACATACCTTAGCCGCTTCCAGTCCCAGTGCAGGGAGACATTCAAGGATGAATGTTCTGAGGAGGTGGGTGGGAGGGGCCTCAGGAAAAGGTTGGGCAGCTGCAGCACTTGGGGTGGCCTCGGGTGGAGGCGAACCTGGTGCCCATGCTGAGTAATGCCCCATGCGGACACAGCCATCACGCCTTCTGAGTGAGTAGGATCTGTCGGGAGGGGCCTCAGGAAAAGGTTGGGCAGCTGCAGCACTTGGGGTGGCCTCGGGTGGAGGCGAACCTGGTGCCCACGCTGAGTAATGCCCCATGCGGACACAGCCATCACGCCTTCTGAGTGAGTAGGATCTGTCGGGGACGCTGAGGCCTGGCTTCTGTGAGTTGGCGCTCACAATGGGCTCCCCGGGCTCTTCTGTTGTGCTGACGTGAGTCAAGCTGCATTGTGCCAAATCGAATTGGACTGAAATAAAAGGAATTGGAAGGCCTACAAATAGGTATGGATCTCTTGCCGAGCGCCAGGCCCAGGGGAATCAGAGATGAGTAAGACAGTCCCTGTCTCCACACACACTAACTGTGACATTGTGGGCTTGCCCAGGAGTGCATTTGGGGATGGGAGGGGGTGGGCATGGGCAGGAAGGATTAGAGAAAACCACTAGGGGGCCGGGTGAGCCTCTGCTGGGTGAGGGGCAGCCACCAGTGGTTTTCAGGTGGGAGTCCTGGGAGCCGCACCTGCACCAAGTGACTAATTGTCACACTTCACCGCATATCCGAATCACCACAGGACTTGTCAAAACACACACTGCTGGGCTCCCCCTCTGAGGTTCTGAGTCAGTCGGTTTGGAGTGAGGCCTGGGGATTTGCTTTGTTGATAAATTCCCAAGTGGATGATGTGACACTGTTGGTACAGGGACTTCTGAGAAGGAGACAGATTGGAGAGGGATTTTGAAGAATCCAGCCAGACTGAGAGAAGCCCTGGCTCTTCTGAGACTCTGAGCAGCAAGGCCACTCGTGGTATTTTTTGGAGCACTCAGATATGAGCAGATGTGCCTTTCTTATCTGTATGCCCATCCTAGCTTCAGACCCTCAGTGACAATGGTGCAGTACTCTGGACTTGTGACAGACACCCAGTGCCCCTGATCCGAAGGTGAGCGACCCTAGGCCAAGCCACACAGTGGTCCCACTGGGGCATTCTGTGGTCCCTTGCTCAGCGTTATGCTGTCTCCCAAGCAGTCCTGCAGAGACCCGTACCTCTGAGCCCACTTGGAAGCATTTCTAGGGATTTCTGCAACAATGGTTCCAGTTTCCCCATGGTCACTGGTGAAACCCCCAGACATCCCTTGGAAGGGCTGTTCCTACCATCACTCTGGGGGCCTGGTCACTGTCTGGATCTGGAGGCGTTTATTTGTGAGCAGCCTACACAGAATTGAAATAAAGCCCCACTTGAAAGGATAAGTCTGTTCTTACTAGCATCCCATTTCCCACCGGCAGGGAGCTTAGCACTGCGATCAAGCCCGGAGGCACCATGTTTGCAGGTCTCTCTCTTGGGACTTCTCATGGCACCAGCTATGTAGCAGTCAGGGTCCAGTTGAGAGAGAAGAAACCACATGCTGAAATGAATGAGGAAGTTTTTGACGTAATTGTAATGGGATTACAGTAATAAGGGATTGGCTAGTAAGAAGAGAATTCCAGATAATCTAGAAAGAACAGCTGTAAGGAGCAGCCACTCTCCCAGGCTGAGATCGGCCTTTCTTGAGACAGCACTGCTGAGATTCACTGAACGCCGCTGGGAAGTCACTGTTGGGGCCCCCAGATGGGGCTTGCTGGAAATCCAGCCTCTAGGGTGCCAGGGTCAGCTGTTCTCCTGTAAGGAGAAGTGCCTTACAGGAGGAGGTCAGCCACAAACCGCTTTAGGAGGGTGCTGGAGGAAGCTGCTGGCTGCTGCTGAGCACCGTGTGTGACAGCAGGACGGTCCGTGTGCACACAGGCACCAGGCGACCGGAAGGAGGCTCCTTCCTCTCACAGCACCTCGACATCACCCTCCCTGACATCCTCTCCTAACAATGGGCCACCCATCAAAGGAAAAATATCTAAAGGGGCCAGATCCATTTTCTCAAGAGCAGGCGATGAAGGAGGCACTAAATTGATAAGGGGCACATTTCCCAAAGACTGGTTCTTGACAGAAGAGTCCAGGATATGGGAGTTTGGCAAAGCTATTCTTTTGTCAGAGGTATAGGGAATTGGCCTCAAGAGCTCCTCTGTGAAATCCCTTAACACTATAGATACCAGATACCTTGAAGAAGTCCGTGCAGCTGGGTGGGGTTGTGAGGGTGAGAGAGGAGCTGAGCCTGCTTCTGCTCCCACACTGGCTTCCACACAGTTTCTGCATTAAACTGGGCAAGGAGACTGGGAGCATCCTTTTTATGGATGGGCACCCAGAGTTGAAACCTCATTGAAATGAATAAATATTCTCAGCCAAAGAGAACTCAAGACCCAGATGTCTAGTTCTAGGCCAGGGGAATTTCCTGACTTTCAAAAAAAACAAAACACTTTCTTGTTCCTCTGGATTCTATAAAGACGTTTTTAGTGAAAAGTGAGGAAAAGACATTTGACACCCAGCTTGGTATTGCAGGTGCCCAGCAAAGGCTTGCTGATTGGATTTGTAACTCGCCTGGCACAGTCTTTGGAACCTGGGCTATGCATTCTGTTGCAAATGTCAAGATAGCCATTTTCACAGTAATACAAGTGATGGTCCCTAACACTGTGCACCTCCTGTGTACCTGACCCTCTGCTGTGTGCTCCGCAAGCAGCAGCCTGTAAGACTCCAGACTAAAGAAAACTTTTCTTTCTTCTCCAATAACCCTGTAATAATCTGATTGTCAGTTAGTACACACAGAAAATCAAACCAGGGCAGTGTACTAGTGTGCCAGGGCTGCCATAACAAAGTACACAGACTGCGGCTTCAACAACAGAAACTTACTTTCTTGGAGTTCTGGAGGAGGCTGGAAGTCCCAAGACCCAGGCGTCAGTAGGTTGGTTTCTCCTGAGGCCTCTCTCCTGACTTGTAGGTGGCCGTCTTCTCCCTGTGTCCTCACATGGTCGTCCCTCTGTGTGTGTGTGTGTGTGTGTGTCCTCATCTCCTCTTCTTATAAGAACAACAGTCAGATTGGATTAGGGCTCATGTCATGAGCTCATTTTAACTTATTTACCTCTTTAAAGACTCTGTCTCCAAATTCTCGGGTTCTGGGGGTTAGGGCTTCAACATATGGATTAGGGCTCATGTCATGAGCTCATTTTAACTTATTTACCTCTTTAAAGACTCTGTCTCCAAATTCTCGGGTTCTGGGGGTTAGGGCTTCAACATATGAATTTGGGGAGAAGGGAAGACAGTTCAGCCCATAACAGGCAGTATTTCTATTGCTATAAACTTGAGTATATATGTGGTTAAGGGCTTTGAATAATAATTTAAGAGGTACCATTTCTCAATTTTAAGCTGCCCTTCTAACCTCATGATCTAGTTAATTTTATCTTCAGATACACATATTTGCAGCAGATATTTGTGGCCTCCAAGTTCTTGAAAATATGTCAAGCCCCTTCCATTTTTGGAATTCTAAGTGGGTTCTTGGTGAGTCTGTCTCTAGTATCAATAAAAAATTGAACTGTGGGCCCAGAATTTTCCAGCCGTCCCCAGCATGTGGTATGATAATTAGAGGATCTTGTTCAACAATCCTGGGACACCAAATGGACCCATGACTCTCCTTGGCAAAGGTTCCTCACACACCCCCTGGGTGACTTGACTCCCTCTGACAGTCTGACGTGGGAAGAGGGTCTCACGCTACCTAATGGACAGAGGAGAGGGGAAAATTCTACCACCCATCTTTGGGCTGAGGTGGGCGCAATACCAGGAGCTGCCAGCAGAGGGCGTCAGCACCAGCATCACACCAAGCAGCCCCAACCTGCAACTTGGTTTCTGCTCAGGATCTCCCGCTGCCTTTAAAGAAAGAAAAAATTCATTCCTGATGCGTCGCCATTGCAGATGTACTTTTGCATGATATGTAGAACCATTTAGATAGGTCAAGTTGGGGAGACTATGAATTCTTTCCCCTGTAATCAGAAGTAAAATTAAAGCTTTTCTTTTCCCAGCTCTGTAAAATGACTCTAGTTGACATGGTCGGAGTCACCTCTTTGAACAGGGTTGCATTATCCCCACATGTCCTTGGATATAGAAGACCGAGGGCCTATTATCTCCGTGAAGGCCTTAAGTGCCCATTGAGGCCTGGGCACTATCACTTGGGGGCCACTACTTACTTGAGGCTCTGTATGCACAGTACATTCTGGGCAATGGGTGTTTTATACCCGTTTTGGAGATAAAGATAACTGAGGTCTAGAGCAGAATTGCATACAGATAGTGGGGCTGGGATTTGAACCCTGGGCTGTTTGGCTCCAAATCTAGAAAGCTGACTATGATGTCACACCCCATGATTCCTTTAGTATTAGATCCCAGCTAATACTGGGTCCCAGTCTTCTCTGCACATTAGAAAGCTCTAGGGAGCTTTTGAAATTCCCAGTGTGTAGCCCCATCCCAGAGATGCTGATTAAATTGGCCTGGGGGGAGGCCCGTAACCATCACAGGGGATCTGAATGCTCCTCAGGTGATTCTAATGAGCAACCTGGACAGGACTTTCCATCTCTGGTGAAAAGCACTTGGGAAGGTCAGAGCTACAAAGTGACCCTGTGATACCAGTGGGGTCACTAATTGGAAACTTGCAGATCAGTTTGGCTTGGGCAAAAACAGCAGTCCCCCTGGCCTGGGATAAGGTCAGAAAAGTCCGTGCAGGGACTGAGAGTCAGGGCTGTTTGTTCCAGGCTGTGAAAAGACAGACTGATCAGCTAAAATGTGCAAGGCACCAGGCTGACTTGTGGAAGGGACACAACAAATAACTGCCCCCAACTCGTCTGTCTTTCAGGATCTGAAGGTCTAGCTATGGAGAGACACAGCTCAGCTAGAAAAACAAAAACAAACAAACAAACAAAAAAAACCCCAAACACATGTACTCCAATGTATGGTAAGAACCAAGTAAGTGAACTCCAGAGAAGAACTGGCGTAGTCCAGGAAGCCCTCGAGGAGATGGTGAGCCTGAAAGCTGAATGGGACTTTGAAGAACAGGGAGGATTCAGGGCGGGAGGGCTTTTCAAGAGAGCCAAAGAGAGGACAGGTGCACCCAGGCATGCCTGGGGGTGCAGCTGGTGGGAGCCCAGGGTTGGCTGAGAGTGGTCATCATAGGGCACGGGCATCCCTGGGGTAGCTGTTGAGGGTGTGGTCAATGCGGAGGCAGGGTGGGTTGGGCCAGGTTTGGGAAGCGATTCTTTTTTTTTTTTTTAATTATTACTCTTGTTGTTTCTTTTTTTTTTGGTTATTTTATTTTATTTTATTTTATTTATTTTATTTTATTTTGGGAAGCCGTCCTTTATGGCTGCCATCCTCCAAGCCATAGAGGTCGTTGGAGGTGCTGGGCAGCCAAGATGCATGAGCAAAGCTTTTGAGGAGGATTCATCAGGTGTGTGCCAGCTTCTGTTGTCCCAGTATCCCCCTCTCAGGGCCTCTACAGCTGGGCGCTCGCTGGCAGTGATAGGCGGGTGCTGGAAAGGAGAAGGCAGGTGTCTGCGAGGACACCTCGGACACCCCCCTGCCCCCCCTACAGGCTCCAGGGCTCCAGTGTAAAGTAGGCCACCCTTTTCCAGGGACAGAGAACCGGTCACTTCTCACTGCTTCAGGTGGCTCTGCAGGCAGGAGGCAGCGTGTTGTGGCTGCTCAGTCCCAGGGGAAACTTGAGGAAAGCTGCATGTAGACCCCTCTTTTTCTACCTGAGGCAGGGCTGGGGTGGAGCCCACAAATACAAGGTTCTCAGGGCAGGGGCTGGCAGGGCCTTGGCCCCCAGCAAGGCGAGCCTTGGGTGAAAACAGGATCAGCTCTGGGGACCTTGCTCACCCAGCAGCTCCCCCGTTCCAGCGTGGGCTCTGCGTCCTGCTGCCCACCCCTACCTCTGTCCCAGCGGGGCCGACCCTCTGGAGGCAGCAGCTTTGCCACCGTGATCCTCCCTTCTGGAGACATCCAAATGCCCAGATGCGCTTGCCTGGGAATTCAAGTGGTGGCGGGAGAGGCCCGAGCCCGCGGGTGCGCCACTGCAGAGCAGGGCCTGGACCGCGGCCGCTGCCTTCCTGTGCTGCTCTTCCCTAAGCCGGCCGGTCTGCTCCCGCTGTTTGCATTCAGAAGAGCCTAAGCAAGTCCCCGGCTTTTCTCCCTCAGCTGCTGGCTGTCCCCACACCATCTCTGCCTTCGCAGCTCCCTGCCTCCCAAGCCATCCTCTCCTCCAGGCCCATCCCTCGTCTCTCCCTGCCACATGCAAGCTTGGTGCACTCGGTCACTTGCTTCAGACACCACACGATTGCTGAGGGCTCCCTGAGTGACACTTGCAGAGCTAAGTGCTCAATGCTCCCCTTTGCTGCTGTTGTTCAGCCGCGCTGTCTCTGGGTCCCTGCAGGAACTGCTCTGCATGTCCTCTGTCCCTGGTCCCCGGACCAGCCCTGCCCACCACCTTGCTCTTTGCAGATAAGCTCGGACTTCACTGAAACAAGGTGGCTTCTAACCAGAGCTGCTCGCGTTCCTCCTCCTCTTCCCTGCGAGCCGGTGTCCCGCAATGTCCTCTCTTCCCTCTCGTGGGGATGGGACACCCTCTGGCCTGTGCTTCCGATGCATTGCTAGTGCTGTCCCTTTCTCCCTCCTCTGGGACCTGCAACAGGTGCCCCCTCTGTCTCCTGCCTTAGCAAGCATTCTCCCCCCCACCTACCCCGGCTCATTTTCCTCACCCCAAGACACGCTCCTGTCCTTTATCCTGAACAGTGTCTACAGAACCCTGTGGTCCCCCTCAGTGACAGTCTTATCTCTCCTTTCCTGTTCCATCAATCTCTGACTTCAATTTCCTCGCCTCCTCTCACCTCCCAGCCCCTGCCATCGGGCTCCAGCCTCCGCCACCCCCCTCTGCAGGGCGCAGCAGGCTGCAGCCACCCAGCCCTGTGGCCTGTCTTTCTCCTCGGCCTCCAGGGCTGGGCACGGGGGTCACTGCCTCCCTGCTTCTAGGCAGTTCTACGCTCGCCGCTTCTCTGAGCTCCTGAGCCTCCTGTTCTCTGCCTCTTTCGTCCCAGGGTGTCTGTCTCTTTCCTAGGTCTGTAGGTTCCTCATTTCTCTCTCCCCCACCCCCATTGGTGATCTCATTTGCTCCTAGGGCTTCACCTCCATCAGTGACGTTAGCCTGGCTGCAGCTCTTACCTGTCCCCTAAGCTCCAGACATCTCTGCCTGGACGCTGCAGTGGACCCTGGAAGCCCTCCTCCCACTCCTGGTGGCAGGCCCCGAGCTGTCCTCTGGGAGCCACCCTCTCCATTCCATCCAGGTGGTTTAGGGACGTCTGACTCACCTGCTTCAAGAATGGTGTGACCCATGGGCTGGCCCGGTGGCATACTGCTACAGTGCGCCGCTTGGGAGCGCGACGGCGCTCTCGCCGAGGGTTCGGATCCCACATACAGACCAGCCGCTCACTGGCTGAGTGAGGTGCAGGCACAGCACCGAGGGTTGCGATCCCGTTGCCGGTCCCGGTCCGGTACGGGTGCGACACTGAGGGTTGCGATCCGTTGCCGGTCACGAAAAAAGACAAAAAGGAAAAAAAAAAAAAGAATGGTGTGACCCAGAGAAGGGCTCAGACCAGCCAGGAAGAATAAATCCTGGTCTCTTGCTAGGATGAGCTGCTGAGTTTGCTGAGCTGGCTGAATATGAGGGTGGGCTGCCGGGGCCACCGTTGTTGCCACATCAGGGACCCCACTTGAGAATGAAAGCAGACTCAGGAGATGGGACAGGGTGGACGCTGATGCTTGGGTGTCTGCGTGGAGCTGCACAAGGCCGTGGTCTCTGCACTTTTCAGCGGTGCAGGTGCACACATTGTGTGCGTAGAAGCTGGTCTGGGTCGGATTTTTGTCACTTACTATCACAGACCTCCTACAGGCACCTCAAACAAGACATACCCCACAACCTCCACGGTCCATTAAAGCAGCTCCTCCGTCTGGCCTCGCTGGCTTCCTTCCTTCCTTCCCCCAGCCCCGGGTTATGATGCTGGTGTGCTGATGGCCTCGTGTGAACCTTCTGGAACCACTCAGTGCCAAGCTCGGCCCCTCCCTCGCTCTGCTCTTCCCTATCCCATTTCAAAACTCCATTATCTTTTGCCTGGACTATTTGGATCATTTTCCCCACTGGCTTCCTGTCCCACTGTTGCTAGGATGTTTCTGGGGCCCCACTGTGATGTGCTCACTGATGTGCTCGAGAACCTTCGATGACCTCACCCGCACCTTGGCTAGAAACTGGCTCAAATGGTCAAAGCTCTCCTGATTCACTGACTCGCTCACTCCTTTGTTTAGTCACTGTCCACTGTGTGGGTCAGGCAGTGGCCCCCTGCCCTTCCAGCCACAGCCCACCCCGCTGGATGGGACAGGACAGCCTGCAGCCAGTGTTCTGCTCCTGCGCTCGTCCCGCACCGCCACTGCCACCTGTGGAAGTCCTCTCAGGGCCTCCCTCTGTGAGCTCGGTCTGCCCCTGCCTGGCCAGTGGCGTCCTCCCCTCTGAACGCTGCGGGGCCCCACTCCCCGCGGCCCTTCTTGTGCAAGGGTGACTTGCCCACAGCTCTTCTGTCCGGAGCTTCTGGAGGGCAGAGTCTGTGCCTCTCGCTTTAGATTTCCTCCCGTGCCAAGCGCGGTGCCTGCACATAGTGCGTGCTCAGCAATTATCTTGTGGGTAAACTGAGGAATGGACATGCCTGACCACGTCTCCTGCTCCCCAGCGCCACTCTCTTGTCCTCAGCTGCCTCCGTCCGTCCAGGCAATTCCGACAGGCGGAATGCCCTGTGTCCCATCCGCCTGCTGGGCCTGCCCTCCCTGCCCTCCCTTCGGACGTGAGCCGTGAGCGCACAGCTCACCCCAGATGTCAATCTGCACACACTTCTCTTGTTGCTTTTTTTTTCTGTCCCCAATTAAACATACTTAAAAAAAAAAAGAGCAGTATGTAACAGGAGGATTTAGCATGGTGTGATTTCAGTAAAGAATTACGAGGTGCTTTCATTTTTCTTCGTGCACTCCCCGAGTCCCCCACTCTTTCACTGTCCCCTGCCCCATGCCCAGGCCCCTCTGGCACCATCCCCATCCTCACTCTCAGCAGGATGCAAACCTTGAGAATCAGGACTCACAGAGTGGAGGAAGTGAGCTGGGAAAGAAAGGCAGGTGGGAATGGTCTGGAACATTCCAGAAGCAGAGGCAAGGCAGGGGTACGGAAGTTCTGCAGGCTGGTGTGGCCCCTGAAGGAGGAAGGGTAGGGGCACCGTGCTGCAGGGGGGCAGCCCCAGGGCCACCCAGAGCAAAGTTCTGTGCCTCCACCAAGGCATGGCTTAGGGCCTTGTGTGGCAAAGTTCCACGGACGCCAGCTCCTGCCGTTAGTGCTAGCTCGACCGAGCCTCACTACTCCTGACCATGAAACTAGGTCGCTTTGTCAGGACAGCAGCAAATACGACTGCATCCAGACCCTGGGACAGCAAGTAGGACGTGGGTGTGAGAAGAGTGGGGGACAGAGTTCTGGACCTCTGAGATAGGAGAATGGAACAGTGGCATGTCATCCGCAGGAGACCAGGTGGCACTCAGGACCTTAGCCTGAGTGAGCCCGGGCTGAGGGCAAGCTGGCATCATGCAGCATGACCCGTGTGGCTGCACAGACAGCCCATGCTGGGAAGGGGCCCACTGCTTGGAGTTAGTGCTCTGGGCACCATCTTGAAATTCCTCATGATCCTGTCTTTGAACTGAGATTTTGATGAGACAGAGAGGGTGAGCTGGGGGCATGTAGCCTCAGCTTCCTTTCACGTGGTCCTGCCTCTGTCTGCCTCCCACCCTTGCCTAGGGATTGTAGCCCGCTGGTCCCTGGTGGAGGCCCAGGTGTGGCTGTCAAGAGGGTCAGGTATGGGCTCCACCGGCTGGGTTGAGGGTGAGATCCTAGACACCTGTGGACACTTGCTTGCAAGTATCCCCATGCCCAAGGGAGTATGTCCTTAGGTAGCAAATTAAAACATGGTGACTCTTGGAGAAATGTAAAAGAAAGGAAAAGCTTGTTTCCTCACCTTTTGAACAAGGGTCCCACATTTTCATTTTGCATTGGGTCCCACACGTTATGTAGCCCTCCCTGGCTAAGGAACAAGTGGGTCTCAGAAGACAGGGCTGCCCAAAGTTTCAGGCACGTGAGTCAGGTTGAGGCACCTGCTCCCAGACTCAGTGCCAAGGTCGAGCCCATCCACAGTTTCCTAGAAGTTCCCTTCCAGAGGGTTGGGGGTCTGATCCCAGGGAAGGGTGGTGTCCCCTGTGCTAATACAGTGTAAAGCTAGGGCTAATGTCGGAATCCTGCCGACATAGCCAATTGTCAAGCAATACAACTACACCAGTTGTCGAGTGAGGCAAATCATAACTAAAGCCAAAATGTTTCATTATTTTAGGTATACTACGTTTCCATTTGTATCGTCAGGGCTAGGGCTCAGACCCTTCAAACCCATTGTACAGACTGGGTCCCTAGACCCCTCACATGCCAGCCAGGCTGGATCCCCAGACCCCTCACATGCAGGTCCCCACTAGGTAATTGGGAAAGATCCCAGGAGCTGTTGGCAGACAACAGGAGCTCAGGCCTCAGTAGCAGCAGCAGCAGCGGCTTACAGGTCCAGCAACTTATAGGTCCGGCGGTGGTCGCGGCCTCACAGAGGGTCCCAGAGATACTGGCAGCAACAACAACAGCAATAGCCTCCAGCAGCAGTGATGCCCTCCCCATGGCCCACCCCCAGGAGCATCCCAGGGGGCAGGGGGCACCATGGATCAGAGCCACTCATCCTTTATACTTAAGTCCATAACCCAGGACACCTGGGTGCACATGCGCAATTACATTAGAACACCTGGGTGCATGTGCATATTTACATCAAATGCTCAGCAAGATTCTGAACATCTGAGGGGCCCTGACCATTTTCTTTCACTTTCCCAACATACGGGTTGGTGAGTAACTGCACAGGCTGGAAAATGAGGCCAGACAGGGATGCTTGAAGGAAGGTTCTGGCACATTTCCTAGATCTAAGGGTTCTCCCAGCCAAATGAATGGCGCCAGGGTGAGCATTTG
>NW_007727456.1:23774-25185 GCF_000696425.1 Galeopterus variegatus | reverse complement strand
TTGCAGCAAAAGAGAACCGGAACAGTAGGGAATTTACTGAGTGACTCTGGGAATATATGGATGGCACCAAATCACATCTGTTTGCATGTTACACAGAGGCCACATGCTCCTAGTTTTCTGTAACCACCCTTTTGGCGGACACCCTATTCCATCCATGTTCTGGGCCTTTCTTTTTAGATTTATTCTGGTGGGCAATTTCATCCTAATGAGGCCACTCATTCACTGGCTGACCTGGACAAGTCATTTTAACTCTCATCCCTGCTCTGAGGGGATAAGGATTTTTTTCCTTCCCAGCTCACTGGACCTGGGTGAAGACAAGAAGCTAACACTGCAGGAGAACACTGTGCAGCATGCGGAGGCCTGCGAACACATCTGAGCATGCAGAAGGAACAGGCTGGGCCCGACTGAAACGGCAACATTCAGTGACCAAACAGCATCTGAGAAGTGTGCTGACTCCCCTAATTCTTTTTCTATTTTCCTGCAGCTCCTAAATGTTCCACACTGACAGGCGTTACTTTTATGGAAGAGCCTCATGAAAGACCGGTGTCGGGGCCGTGGGCGATGGTGGGGCACAGAGCAGCCGCAGCCCCTGCAGGCCCCTGGCCTGGGGAGCAGATGCCACTACGGTCCACTAATTCCTGCCCCGACAGCCCTGCCAGGCCCGAGGAGTGAGCAGCGGGGCCAGGATATCACTTCCACATTTGGCTGCGGCTTCCTTCCCCTAAAAGTAAAACGGTAGAGGACTGACCGCTTGTTTCTTATTTAGGACGCTGACTTTGGCCGCCTAGAATTGGAGGAGACTGGTTTGTTGTTGTTAAAGAGAAACCTTCAATTATACGTTTAAAATAAGCCCAGCCGTCCCCCCTCGTTCCTGCTCCGTGGGAGTCGGTGTGGGAAGGAGAGGCCCAGGCTGCTCCTGGCCACGCTCAGGACAGGCGCGCGGGCAGCTGGCGCTGTGTCCCTGCAAGTCGGGGGCCCCGCTCACTGCTGGGTCCCTTCCAAGGGACCTCGGGAATTCATGAATGTGGCAAAAGTGCAGAAAGCCCAAACAAGACTTTTGGGTGGCTCGTGTGTTTGGGCAGGGGCCGTGTCTGCCAGTGGGTCGTGGGGGGAGCTGCCAGGCCCGGGATCTCCCCACACCCCATACCTGGCTTCCCATCCCCCTCCTGAGACCGACTCTGTCTTTCAGAGAGACTCCATACCTGCCTCTGCCCTGGCTGCTGGGTCCCCTTCTTCTGAACCGAGCTTTGAGCTCTAGACCAGAGCTTCTCAAGCGTTAGCGCACACACGGATCCCCTGGTCTCTTGTTAAAATGTGGGTTGACTCAGAGCTCTGGGTGGGCCTGGGGTTCTCATTTCTTTTTTTTTTTTTTTTTCCTTTTTGTCTTTTTTCGTGTCCGGCAATGGATCGC
>NW_007727456.1:17787-23383 GCF_000696425.1 Galeopterus variegatus | reverse complement strand
GGGAGCGCCACCGCGCTCCCAAGCGGCGCACTGTAGCAGTGTGCCACCGGGCCGGCCCTGGGGTTCTCATTTCTAATAAGCCCCCAGGGGATGCCAATGCTGTGGGTCCTCGCCCCTACTCTGAGTAGTGGGGGAGCAGGGGCTAGGCCTCTTCCTGGGGACTGGGTCCACTGGCCAGCTCCCCCATGCCCTCCCATTGACAGACCCTGACCCCTCTCCAGTGGAGGAGGCTGTGAGGTGGGGCAGGGATATCCGATAAGCATCAAAGCCCAGAGTGGGTTCTGGGGCCACAGCAAGGCCCACCAGCTTTGAGTGGGCAGGAGACTGGATCACAGAGCCAGAGGCGGCCCAGGAGGAGAGGGTGGGTCTGGCCACAGAGCCTGACACTCGGCGATCCCCCTCACGCCCCTTCTCTGGCAGTCCCCCAAACATGTGTGGACTGAATATGTCCGTGCAAGTGTTGCCACCAGCCCACCAGGCGACAGACGCAGCCTCCCCATGAGGAGACTCCAGAGAAACATAGCAGCAGAGCTCGGAGCTCACCTTACATGTTAACTCGTCTAAGCCACACGACTGTCCCACAGGCAGGTGCCATTGCTGGTCCCTTTCTAGGGATGGGAGAACTGAGGCACAAGGTCATTTACCAGCCATAAGAGACAGAGCCAGGGTTTGCGTGCCAGCCAGCTTGTCCCCAGGGACCCACTCTTGGCTGTGGAGCCCTGAGGCAGGAGAACCTGAGGTCTGTGGTCCCTTTACCCAGGGCTGGTTCGCCTGCACCTGCCACTGGGACAAACTCCCATGCGGGCATGTCCTTCATGCTAGTGCCCACGCAGCAGGCCCTCAGAAAATGTGTGCTGGTTTAGTTCTCTCTTGTAAACACGTGGTGCTCTTTCCTCATACATGGGGTCCCTAGAGCAGTCACATTCACAGAGACAGAAAGTCAAGTGGTGGTTGCCAGGGGCTGGGGGAGGGGAACGGGAGGTGCTGTTTAATGTGTACAGAGTTTTGGTTTGGGAAGATGAAAAAGTTCTGGAGATGGATGGTTGTGATGGTCGCACACAATGTGAATGGACTTAGTGCCACTGAACTGGGCACTTTAAAAGGTTAAGATGGTAAATTTTATCACAATCACAAAAACATGTGCAGTTCTAATGAGATCAGTTACAGCTCTTTCCAGGAAGGAGGAGGCAGGGACAAAAGGAGTTATTAGAAGAGCCCTGAGTGGGCCTAAATCCTCAAGGTGCAGAGGGGCTGGCAGCTGCGGGCCAAGGGTGCTGAGCTTGGAGTCAAGAGAGCCAAGGTCGAACGCAGCCCCACCATTTACCAGCAATGGCTCCTCCAGCAAGTCCCTGTTTCTCATCACTGAATTAGGGGCTAATACCCATAACTTCAGGACAACCCTGAGGGCCAAATCAGACATGTGTGTGGATGTGATCGGCACAAGCAGGCGATGGATCCACTAGGCGTGGAGGTTGTGCTCGCCTCTTACAGTGCTCTCATCATGGGCTCTGGGAACGGCTACAAGAAGTGAAGGCATCGGGTTCACATCTGCTCAGCCCTCAGACCCGAAGGCTTTCTCTCCCGCCCAGGAGGTCCCTTAGGGCCACGCATATTCTCTGGAGGCCTCTGCTAGGTGCGCCGCCTTCAGGACAGGCAGGCAGGACCACCCTGATGGTGCCTGGGTTAGGATGAAGCCTGCAGGGCTGGGGTGCCCCCCTCACCACTTGCTGCCCCGCCTGTGGCGCTCCATTCCAGTGGACACACATAATGTCCTCCGTGTCTCCGTCTAGGCTGTGCACCGCCTCCGTCCGCTGTTAGAACTTAAATTCCACAAGAAAAGATATCTGCAGTGTGCTTGGTTCCCTGCTGCATCACAGGGCCGGCGACAGTGTCTGCCCCGCAAATGCTCTGTTGAATCAACGCTTAATCAAGGCGAGCTGGATGTGGGAGGAGTGACAACCAAGACTGCCCCAAAAGCTCTACATCTTGACAGCCACAAAAGTAAACCTGATCTTTAAATGTCAGCTCCTTTCACTTCCCCTCCTTCTAACAGAGAACGTAAACATCAAGAAGAGGGTCTGTGGAGGAAGTGGGACAGAGCTGTGGCGTCCGGATGAGGTGGCCCTGGACTGTGAGGTCACCCGTGGCTGGCCAGGATTCTTCAAAGGTACAACAGAAGAGAAGAGCCTAACCAAATTTTTTACCTAATAAATGGATTAGTCTTAACGATGAGGTTCATAGAGATCACTATTGGATCCAAAAAATAAACTCTGCACAACGTGCCCAGTCTGCATCCAGGACAGCTGTCTGGAGGCCTGGACACCTGGCAGGGCACAGGCTTCCTCACATCTGCCCAGGGCCCAGCCCGCCTGCTGTTGGCACCCTCGTGCCCTGGCCCTGCCAGCGTGGGGCCTGGCACAAAAGTGTGGGGGGCTCAGCCCTGGGCAGAGAGAAGGGGCACCCCGGAAGTGATGGGCCAGTGACAGAAGGGTCCCAGTGAGCTCCGGAACCACAGGCAGGGGCAGTTCATTCCCTGGAGGCCCTGAGATGGCCACAACCCGGCATGGGTTTGTCTGTGCTGGACACATTTGCTCAACCTCAGAATTCTTTTTTTTTTTTTCCTTTTTGTCTTTGTTCGTGTCTGGCAACGGATTGCAACCCTCAGTGTCGCGCCCGTACCGGACCGGGACCGGCAACGGGATCGCAACCCTCGGTGTTGCGCCCACACCTCGCTCAGCCAGTGAGTGGGAACCGGTCTGTATGTGGGATCCACACCCTCGGCGGGAGCGCCACCGCACTCCTAAGCGGTGCACTGTAGCAGTGCGCCACCGGGCCGGCCCAACCTCAGAATTCTTTGTGAGTCGCAGGCAGAACTCCTGACACATTCAGCCTTTCACCTATTCATGCTTTCTCCTGACATCACTCTGACCCAGGGGCCATGTGCCATACATGGAGGCAGTTGGGTGGACTGTGGGGGGCACCTGCTGCAGGGTCTGGGCTCCAGTGTCTTTCCTAGGACACCCTATGGGGGCTGCCCTTTGCTCTTCATGGTGACAAGGCACTTAGTCCCAAGTCCATCAGGATACTCATCCCATCCATGTGGAAAGGTTATTCCCTCCCCCAGTGGTAGAGGCTGAGGGCCGTCCCGTGAGCTGCTTATGTTACCAACATTTCTGAGCTATTGGGTTGTTCTATGTAACACAAGCCAGCACCCTCACTGGCATCTCATCAAAGCCAGTCTCCTGTGGCTGGTGAGGAAAAGGAGGGGGCAAGAGAGTCGCCTGGGAGGCCTGAGGGACCCCAGGGCCACAACGCTTGTCCCACTGTGACCTGGCACTGGGACGTAGAAGACACACAACGCATTGTTTGCGTTCTGTACCAGTAGCTTCCTCTGAAACCAACTTCTCTCAGTGTTGCTGTTTGAGATCCACTCCCTAGAGGACGTCGCCTGTTTGCTACTTTCCAATAACAGATTCCCCCACAGGTGGGTTGTGACCTGCACCAACTCCAGCCCTGGGTCGCTGCCCCTCCCCCAGCTCACAAAAATCTAACAGATGTGTAGTTACTGGAGCTCTCCCTCCACCGGCGCTTTCTCAGTCCCTTATAACTGGGTTGGAGAAGGAAAAGCCAAGGCAGACTTCTTAGGGGTTGTTGCTGCACAAAACACAGAATCACTGGCATTAGCTGTTGCTAAACAACGGTTGAGAGTGGCCTGCACCACGGTGTCCCTCTCCTGCCGCCCCCACAGCTGCCCCCCGGGTCCTGCCCACCACCCCCGTGCTCAGGGACAAAGTCTCCATCCTGAAGCTCCATGGCTGTTTGCTTCCTCATCTTCCCCTCTCGGCAATGCCCACAACTCTAGCCAGGCAAGTTTTAAAGGTGCCACAGCTTTCCTGAACACCCCAGACGCCCATGCTGTCGGGAGGCAGAACTGAGATTCCCCAGACGGTGCTTGACACCTGTGTGGGCTGTGGGTTTGGGGACAAGATGACAGCAAATCACAGGACAGCGTGTGACTGGCAATGTGCCATTTTTAAAATATAACATTTATTGCTTAGATGGTTTGATACAGAACAGCTTCTTTTCATTCTGAATTTGGAAGTTCTATACAACTGAATACAAAGAGGAACAAAAAGTACCAAAACCAAACTTGTGATTCTCTGTTCATGTGGCATAAACCAGTTTTGTACATAACACGTAGCAGCAGTTTTTAAGTTCCCTTTAGAAAAATATGAATTCTACACATTTATTATCGTTTCCTGTTTAATGCATGGGCTGAAATCACTAGGATCAACTTCCTTCTTGAAGAAAGAGAGGAGAGGAAAGAGACGAACACAGGGTCAGAACGTGGGATGAATCTTTCTGAAATTGGCATCCGACTGTCATGAAGCCCCCCAGGCTGTTTGGGAAACAGACCTTCGGATGTTTTAGTTTTGTTTCCACAGCCAAGTGTTTCATGTAGTGATTGAATCTCAGCACTGTGTCTGTCCACTGATCAAAGAGACAAAAACAATAGAGAAAAAACTTGCACCTCAAAAAACTTTTCAGAAGATCCATATATATATATTTTTTTGTAAAAGCCCTGAGAGAAGGAGAAAGAGAATCAAACAAAATGTATAGAAACAAATTAGCTGGACATGCAAACTAAGCTATGATTCACCCAGAGTTTAAACAAATCACAAATTTCACAGTTTAATATCGGGGGAAAGGGCAGAACAACAAACAAATAATACATTTCTCAACCTCACTAATAAAATGTGGCAAGACCTTATTGACTACGAGGGCATAGATCAAGGCTAAATAAAGCTTTAAATCAATAGTGATTACTGCGAGCTGCAGCCCCGGCGACCTCCGTCACTGGGCGCTTAAGACTGCTACATCTCACCGAGTATAGAGTTGAGTCATGGCTTCTCCCCACAATATTGCGAGTTTAGTGTGGAGAGTTGCAAAGAAAAACAAAACACAAGAAACCCCAAATAATAATAACAACAATAACAATAACAATCATCGTTAAAAAAAAAAAAAACAAAGGGATGTATGAACTGCTTTTAACTAAGTGGACCAAGGAATTATTGGTTCTGATTTGCATTCATCTCTACAGTAAATAAAACCTTGTTTTTAAACTGGTTCATAAATCCCTAATACAGTTAAAAATCATGTATACCTCAACCTTTTTTTCCTTTCATATGCAAAGATATCATTTTTCATTATCTCAAGAATATCTTCCTTTGAAGTCTTGGGAGGTTGGATTTTAGCCACCAGAAGTTGGTGAAGTGGAGAAAAAGGGGTATGTGTGTCTCTGCGTGCACAATACCAGAAAAGGAGGAGCACTTGGGGCCAGAAAGAGCAAGAAATAGAAAGGGAAGGTGAATCTGGGTAGAGGGCACCTCCCCTAGCAGAAGGCAAGAGGCTCCAGGTGGCAGGGCAAGCCCAGCAGCACGGCTCAGTGTCCTGGAGGTCTCAGGTGAAGGACAGGATGCTGAACACTAGCTCTGCCACAGTAGGATGTATTTGTTTCCACTGCTGGCAGCTACAGTGACGGAAGTCTATTGCCTGCATTGGATGCTCATGAATAAAAAGAATCCTGCCTGTTTGC
>NW_007727456.1:0-16948 GCF_000696425.1 Galeopterus variegatus | reverse complement strand
GTGACGGAAGTCTATTGCCTGCATTGGATGCTCATGAATAAAAAGAATCCTGCCTGTTTGCACCCAGAGGCTCAGGCTACTGAAGAAACTAAGAACAGCACGCTTATCTTCAGACACCAACCCCACACTGCAGGAAGGTAAATATAAATCTATTTCTCATCTTTAATCTTGCACGTGTAGTTTTATTACCAGTAGTAGTATTTCCTCGCTTTGCAAATGACAGTAGCACAGGTGGGTAAGGCTGGGACCAGGCTTAGCAGGAAGACTGGGAATACCTTGCTCATGAGTAACCGGCCTCGTCACTGCCCTGCTTTCTCTAGACCCATCTCTGCAGCGCTCCCAGCGCGGCCCTGGCTCCTGGGCCGCCTGCTCTGGGACGCACACGTCCTTGCTCTCCCGGTGCAGCGGCTCCTTGGCGGTGCTCAGGACCGCTCATGGCCCCTGATGGATTCTGGAGTCATGGAAGAAAGGCTCGTCTGAGTACAGTAGAAGAGCTACCACCCGAGGTGCCGGCGGGGACCTGGGGGTGGCGCAGGTCTCCCAGGACAAATATTGCCCATTTGTTTCTGCTGACTGCAGAGACCAGCAAGCTGATGAACTAAACATAATAATAATAATAATAATATTAATAATACATATACCGAAAGGGGAGTGGGAGAATCAAATGTATGACATCCATGCATGTTTTCCAGAGGTTAAGTTGCCAGGGGGTAACTCTTTTCTGTAAGTTAAGAAACGGATGTCTTGAAACTTGAACAGTAACCTTGTCTAATGCTGAAAGAGTGGAAACATTTACGAGGCTGAAGCTAGAATCTTTCCTGGTTTTGATTTAAAACCATACTGGAAACCTTCGATTACATCCTGTAATACCGAGGACCAGATTCATAGCTCCACTGTGAAGCAGAGAAAGAAAACAAAGGGTCTGTTTGAGAAATTAGCATCTTATCCATCTTTCCTCAGGTCATTTACATGAAATTCACATCATTTTCTTCCAGTTATTGGCTATGGGTGTCCAAGGGTATGTTTTTTTCTTCTGTTTCCAGCTCACAGAACAAACAGTACTATCACAGATTCACCAGCACAAGTGCACACACACCAATACAAAAGGTCACGTTAATGCTTAAATGAAGAGGTCCTCTCCCAACAATTCATTAAAATATTTGTTTTGCTAAAAAGTCATTTTGGGAAAACACAACACCCTTGATGACATGGGAGGATCTGGTAAGTAGTTAAGGCACTGGCACGGGCGCGTGCTGCGGTGGCGCCCAGTGGCGCGGGGGCTATGGCACTGGGTGAAGGGCCACGCTCTGCTTGTGTCTCTCGCTCTCCCTCCCTAACAGCTGGAGGGCACCGAGGAAACGTTGTGAGGTGCAGACGCGGAGGCTCTGCTGGCTTTTGTCTGTGTGCTGAGGGGGACAGGGCGGGCTGTCACTCCATCCCCAAGAGCTGTGGGGCACTGTCAGCGGCCAAGACGGGGGCACCGGGCCTCTTGCCACGTGGCTCCGGAAGGTCCTGCACCAGAGTGGCCGGGCTCTCCAGGTCAGGGCCACCCACCTGAGCCGCCGTGGCCCGCTCCTCCCGGCGACTGCTCTCTTTCCGGCTCCGGGTGACGGCCATGTGGTTGCTGGTGCTGGGCACCACCTCGGCCTCGTTCTCTGAGACGGGGTTGTTGCCGCTGTGGGTGGACCCGTCTTCACTGTCCTCCTCACCCCGCTCGTCCCTGTCGCTGTCCTTCCCGTGGTGTCTGGGGTGCCTGGCTTTCTGGTGGATCCGCTGGTGGCGAACCAGGCTGTGCTTCAAGGTGAAGGTTCGCTCGCAGGTCTGACATTTGTATGGCCTTTCCCCTGGAGCAGAGGGAGGAAGAAATAACACGTCCATTAACAGTGAGGCCACCAGAATCCCTCACCTGCTCCACCCAGATGACAAGCACACGGGCAGTGTGTGGCAGGGCTCAGACTCAGGGAGGGACCTCTTCTCTGTCTGCTCTGGCAGACTGGGGACAAGCACACAGACCCCATTCTGTCTCCTGCTCCCCTCTCGACCCAGGTGTTCTACACACTGACCCAGGAAACCAGAACCGAAGCAAGGGAAGCCTTGGGGGACACATACCCGGCCTTGAATCCTGTGGAAGGACAGGATGGACCCCTCCCAGGGACCCTGTGGAGACAGCAGCACCTCCTAAGTCAAAGGCACGAGGTACTGCCTGTGCTCGAGGGCAGAGCAGCTGGGGCTCTTCCCGAGGGCCACATACCGAGCTGCCTGACTGGGACCACCACCTGCCGGAGCCCACGGCCCACTGGCTGCAGCTGCGAGGGGAGGAAAGCTGACACCAGGACCAGGGCCTGGGGCTTTATAGGGGGTGAGGGAGGGAGTGCGGAATGGAGGAGGAGGAAGGACGTTTGTATTGTTTGGCCCCACGAGTATGTCAAGGTCTCTTCCCTTCTGCCAAAACAAAGGGCCCTGCTTTGGGGTTTGTAACCTCAACCCCATAGGTGGTGAGAGAGTTCTAGGACGGGCACTAATGCTCCGCTGTGCCAATGCAGCAGCTGAGTGAGGACCCTGTTACAGTCCCATCACCCCAGCTGTGCGGGCTGAGAAAGGAAAAGCCCCACTGACTGCTAACAGAGGACGCGGGGCCCCTTCCCAGCAGCGGCCTAGGCAGCGTCTGCCTCCCTCACACAGCCCCACAGTCCTTCCCAGAGTCAGGACTGGACTAGATGAGACCACGTGGCCCTGAATGCACACACACGCCTGCTTCTGGATACCCGTATGGGCCAGGGCAGCCACTGTCCCAATCCGCAGACGGGAAGACCCAGGCTCGGAGGATCTAGGGGGTGGATCAAGACCCTCTCAAAAGCACTCCTGCTGCCACTTTCCTGGCTCACTGCAGGGGGCCTGCATGGTTTCAAGGGCTAAAAGGGAGACTTCCTCAAACTCCTAGTTTACCTGGGCTTAAAGGCCACACGTGCGGCCTGAGTCAATTCCCTCTCGGGGCCTCCAGCACCAGTGTCTGTGGCCACGGCAGGGGAGGCTCCTGCTGACTGTGCTGGGCCAACCCGCCTCCCTGGTGGGCTGGGGCCCGGCCGTTCGCCCCGTACCTGTGTGCGACCTCATGTGCCGGGTCAGGTCCTGCAGGGACCAGAACCGCTTGTTGCACACGCTGCACACCTTCTTCCTCTTGTCCGCCTTGCTGGCCGCACTCCTGGGGGAGTCTGTCTTTGGCTTCTTGTCGTCACCACTCTTTTCCGAGGACTTCTCGGCCGCGCCCTCCCCATCAGAAGGACCCTCCGCCTCCTCGTTCTGCTTCTCCCCTGAGGCCTCCCCGGTGTCCGAGGCTGGCTCCACTGCTGCTGGGGGCTCGGCGGGCTTCTCCTCTGGCTCCACGGCGTGGACAGGCCCCTCGGCCGCTCCACCCTCGCCCTCCAGAGCCAGGGGCAGCGCCTCCTCCTCATCCTGGGGCTCCCGGTGGCCGTGGGCCCTCCTGTGGCGGCTCAGGGTGCCGAGGAACTTGAAGCTCTTCCCGCAGGTGTCGCAGGCGTGCCTCTGGTCCTGTGGGGCACAGCCTCCGCTGCCTGCGGCGCCGGCCTCGCCCTCGGCCAGCCTGAAGCCCATCAGCTTGCTGGCCAGGCCGAGGTCCAGGCTCCGGTTGCTGGCCGCGTCTTCCTCCGGGCCTTCCCCATCCCCCTCCTCCATGCCACACTCTTCCTCCGGCTCCTGGTTCTCCTCGGCCTCCTTTTCCTCTCTGGTCACAGGGGAGGTGGTCCCGGCCTTGACCGCCTCCGCAGGGGGTTCCTCTGCGACCTGGCTGAGCTCAGTGTCTCCCTCTGATGGCGGTGGCAGTGGCGGTGCTGGCTGCTGCTGCTGCAGCTGTTGCTCCTTGTCACGCGCGGTAAGGTCCAGCACCTCGCCTGCTGTGGCGGCAGTCTCTGTGTCCGACTGGCTATCTGCGTGAGCAAGCACAGGGCAAGGGCTTCAGAGGGGACACCGCCACGGACACCTGGGCCTCCGACCCAGCAAGGGCTCCTCTCTCTCCAGACCCTCATCACCCCTGACATCCCCCAAGGAGGGCCAAGAGGAATCTGGGGACTCAGAAAAGGCAAAAGCAGCCTCTGCATCCCCGCAGGGGTGCACGGGGCTGGCTGTGCCCAGGAACTCCCGGCCTCCACTGCCACGAACAGGACGCTCAGCTGGCCCTGGCCCCGGAAGGCGTGAGTGACTCAGGCAGCGCAGGCAGGCACTGGGGGACAGGAGAGGGTGCATTCCAGAGACTTGCAGCACTAGGGAGGTTGAGGAAGCTGAGGTGTGTAAAAGTTATTCTTCCAGTGCAAAGAGATTATAGACATGCAGCATACACAGGACCACCCCACCAAGTCTTCCAAAACATGGTCTCTGATGGGTTTCTTAGAAAATGACCCCAAGCCTGTACTCCATGTATAGGGCACTTACGCTGTTGCCTGACAGCTCGTTTGCAAGGAAAGAGCTTGGAGGTCAGAGGAGACGCATGCACACCTGTAGGCTTCTGGCTGCTGTCAGCACCCCAGAGTGCTGGGCCCCCTTGACACCAGGCTTGCAGGAGCACATGGGGGTTGGGGGGAGGCTGTGAGAGCTGCAGGTACTTGTGGGGATGAGGAATTCTGGCTGCAGGTATCTCGCTGGCCCTGAGTTCATGTCTGTTGACTAGTTCCTATCTGTCCACACTCCATAGCAAAACTAAACGGGAAAAGTCTACCAGTTCTCAATGACCCTCTTAAGGAATGGCATGGAGACATTAGTTACACCAAACAGTGTCAAAAGTACCACCCTCTCTTTATTCAGGTAGAATGGGGACTTAGCTTTTTTTAAAAGATGTGCTATGATAGTGAGGCTGAAGCTGGGTGGGACCTACTATTTAGTTGTAGATCCCACAGCCAACTTATTACTGCAGGGATTCAGAAGTTCCTCCGAGAATCAGGTGGATAAAATTTGTGGTCTTTTCGCACATATGTGAGCTGCCTCTCCTTCAACATGCCAGATTTCTGATTACAGTGCTTGAGTCAGCAAAGATTCACACACCTACCCTGGATGTGACCAGATGTATGCAACCCACGTCTGCCGTCCTCTTCAATGTCACAGGCTCGATGATCTGCCCTCAAGGGTGACGGGGCTGGGGTAAGGAGCGGGAACTGCTCCTCCCGTGGGCTGAGAGACAACACCTACTATCCACACCTGCCTGGGGACCATCTGTACAGCATTCCAGTATCTCATCTCACTGGTTTTATTCTGACTGCACCTTTTGGCAGCCGCTGTTTGGGTATCTCAAGAGGTTTCAGAAGGAAACAAATAATGATGGTGTGAATATAAAATTTTTGACATGATTTTTGAAATTATCCCAAAACTTATAGAACAGGAATCCTGAGATATGCACACCCATGTCTAGGCTATCTCCTAAGGAAAAACTAGATGCTCATTGTCTTGAATCATTCCAATAAAGAGCATCTATAGGACGAATCTTGGTCTAAACTCTACGATAAGCATACAGAATGCTCAGCTTATTTGCTGACTTTGTGGCAATTTAAAAAAAGGCTTAACCTCTGGTTACTTCTTTGTCCCTGTATATCCTAGGCTGTTTCTATTATTATTTCAACTGTATAAAATATATTTAAGAGAATAAACCTTGAAAAGAATCAAAATGAACTCTGAAACCAAACACTTCCTCAGTGCACACAACACAGAGCTCACCCTGAGCACCGTCAAAGCCAACTCATCTCCCCTTGGACAAAGGGAGCCTGGCTGTCCTCTACCAGACTTCCACTAGGGGGAGTGCTTTAGCGGGGAGCCTGGGCCCTTGGAGGTGAAGCAACTCCCAGTGACTTTTATTACAGATTCTCCTGAACAGCAGACTTAGCCTCTTCACATGTCATGAACATGCAATTTATAAGGCCAAGTCCTACTTTGATCTCCACCCTCCTCAATACCCATCCTTTCAAATGTAGGCAGCTGAGCTGATGGCTTTTCATAAGCAATGCTACCTTGGAGACATGCATTTCTTCTCTGTACCCACAGTCCCTCATAGTGGTGTTAAAAGTCTTAGAAAATTGCTAGAGGAAGCAGAAGGAATCCTACTAGACAATAAGCCCACAGCTCCTCCTACACAACAGTGGTCAACAATGGAAGATCTACTGCTTCCTAGAAATTGTTAACTGAAGTGACAGACTACCAACCTACACACCTAGTCTGATTGGGCAGGAAGCTGCTGTCTGCACTTTACCTAACACACTTGAACGCTGAGGAGTATTTCCTGGGGCGTAGTCCAGGCTGGCACCTGGGACTTCTGGGTTGGTAAAGGTGACTGCCATTAAGGGAAAGCTTAAAAACTTTCACATTTGTACTGATTAAAAACAGTCCTATGTAGGTGCCTACCAATACGAAGGCTCTTCCAGGGATCCCAAGGAAGAACCGAGGGTTTCCCTCAAGGGCAAAGAGGGCCAGGGCGTCTCTCTGCCCAGGAGAGTGAGTGAATGAAGAGCTTCAGTTTAAACTTGAATATTCAATGTGGCCCCTTAAGTGAGAAGTGCCCCCACTGTAGCATTTTCGGCATTCTTTCGGGGGAAAATCTGGGGCATATTTCCACTAAAGACCTTATGTGACTGAAGTCAGACTTAGCTCAGTTGGTAATATCGTGGTGTTGTAACACCAAGGTAAGGGTTCGGTTCCCCGTACCGGCCGGCAGCCAAAAAAAAAAAAAAAAAAAAGTCAGACCTATATTATAAAACATATTTAGGAATTTTTTAAGAAAATGCAATCTAGGCGCATAAACCTAGAAAACCCTTCAAGAATTTACTCGGTCATTTCCTGCCCCGCCCTCCCTTTTTAAAATTGTCTTCCTCCAAGGCCTCACTTTTTAACTTCATGGGAGGGAGTCCCATGAAACCTCCACCCCATCTCCATCATGCTTACCTGGTTTTAAAAACTCTCCTTGAAATCACTAAACTCTACCTCCCTGATCTTTCTCTCCATCTCAGTCCCTTTCTCACCATGGACTGTGGCCACAATTAAACCAAACATATATTTTCTCTTTGCTGGTTTCACATTACAACTTTCAGTGAATTTCCTTTTTCCAGAGGCTTTGCCCCTTCCAGAAAACCTGTACAACTTCCGGGGCAGGACAGAGCTGGGGAAGGGTTTTGACAGGCATTTGGAAAAATAAAATTTGTAACTGCAAACCTCAAAAATAAATACAGCAATAGTGTGAAAGCTGGTGCCGAACCGGAGCTAAGACTGTAAATCTGAATTGAGCTTTGTGTCTGCAGGCTTCCTCCCTGGCCCTCAGACATCCCCAGGGGTCCCAGTTTGTGTTCCTCCCGAATGACCAAGATGCTAAAGGCAAAGTGAGCATCTGGCACATGGTTACTAGACTTGTTTATAAACACGGGAGCCCCAGGGAGCCCCTCAACTCCCTCAAATAGCAGCAGCTCTCCCTGCTTTGGAACCACTTTGGAAGGGATTTCTCCATCTCTAAACCAGGCTGAGAGAAAGTGCTCAGGACTAACAGGTACCGGTTACACATTAACAGGATGGTCTGCAGCAAGTGAGTGCTCTGCCAGCAGCACTGTGGGCTTCCCGTGTAATACACGGCAGATCATCTTGCGCTTGCGGGGATCCCAGTCACGGCAAGATTCTATGGGTGTGCGCACCTTTCTTTATTCAAAGACCCTGGCAAATTAGGTGGAAATGGAAGCTGGGGAAGGAGCGGACAAACCAGCCCACTCTGTTACACCTTCAGAGGGTCTGATGTGGACGGAAGGGTGGCCAGCTCAAGGGCACTCACGATCTGTCTCTCTCGGGCTCGCAGGGTAGCTTCTGCACCAGCGATCAATTCCTCCCATTCAAATACACCTCACTTCCCCCAGTAACTGCGATAAGGACAGGGGACTGGGGTTAATGCCCGACCTTCTGTCCACAATGACCCCCCGGGGTAGGGGTACCTCCCACACCACGTGGTACCCTTAGGAAAACATGGTTGTGGGAATCTTCTTGGCTTCAAGCAACGGGGAATGTGCAACTTTCCAGACCCGCAGAACTGAACCCAGCACCTGTAACGCAGAACTGTCCCCACCCAACAGCCAACCAGCTGAGTGTCTCGGTGAGCTGCAGCAGCCTGTGTTGTGTTGTTTTGTTTTGGGGGGTGGGAGGTGGAGAACCCAGAAGTCGGAGATGGCAGAGGGTACTGAGTAGAGGACATGAGTAAATACAGAAGCCGTGAGGGGGAAAAGGTGGCAGGAGACACATTGCGCAGCTGTTAATTGCTCAGGAGGGCTGGAGGGAGGAAGCGTGCGCCAGCACAGGAGAGTCACGCCCAGGGTCAGGTCAAGCAGAGATGTGATTAAGGAAAGGACATGCAGGGTGCTTTTTCAAACAAGGACACAGTTTCATACTGGGAAGAGAGTTATTGGAAAAAAAAGAACACTGCACCCGGCTATACCTCTCCCTGCTGAGGGGTCTGCACCCCTAGTTGCTGCCATGCCCTAACATCCAGGGAGCCCAGCCTGCTCTCAAGGAGGCCACAGAGGCTGGGCTCCCCAAGCCTTTAGGGATCCACCTCCCTCTTAGATGTGTTCACATCCAGAGCTAAAACTGCACGCCCTTCCTCACCTCCCACCTCCCCACAGCAGCAGCAAGGGTGTCTTCCACTGGGAGGGTGACGGATCTTCCCTACCAGCTCCAAAAAGTCACCTAGGGGCACTGCCATTGTTTCCCAAAGTCCCCAGGCTTCCGGCTCAAGAGTCAGCCCTGCTGACCCAGGAGTTGTGCTCCCGCCGGGGCCACCTTCCTGGGCTGCAGGCTCCGAGCCCCACAAAGAGGCAGGTGAGGCAGCCCCACCAGCCTCTGGGCCTCCTGTCTCTCCCTCTCTCACTTCTCCATCACCTGCAGGCACTACCTGTGCTATCATGGGATCCAACATCACTCTCTTTGGACTGGGGGATAAGCCCGTTTCTTCTCAGGGAACAGGTGGTAAGTCCGTGTTTGCGCAACTGGTGGCGTTCACAGTTAGATTTGGTAGAAAAGAAGGCATCGCATTTTTGACAAGGGAAGGGTTTCTGACCTGAAGCAGGAAAAAAAATATATATTTATCTGGCTTTCTACTGCAATGAGAAAGAAAAGTTGCTTTCGATTTATTCTCCTGGGATTAGTGGCATTTGTTCTCCCCTCCCCCACCCCCATCCTTTTCAGAAAATAAACAAAACACATTAAAAAAAAAAGGACTGAAAACACCAATGACTAAAATGATCATTTTTCCTCATCCTGAGTGGAATGGAACAAGTCTCTTAAAAATACTGAAAGACAGTTAACAATGGAACCAAGATATATATGTTCAGAGTAAAACAACGGTATCACAATTAGAAATATTAAGTAACAACAAAAAATAAAAATTAATGAAGGGGTTTTAGAGTACAGCAAGAAAAAGCCTACATTCGTGAAGAGAAGACACCTTTTAATGACTTCGAACACTGTAAGTAACATGGTGCTGGGAAATCAGATGGCAGGAGGGAGCCCAGGCCCCCGGAGGGATCTGGAACCCCTGGATATTGTCCGGGACCCATGCAGAACCCCCCACTCAATGTGGCTGGTCCCTCCTGTCTGACTCGAGACGTCCTGCAGTGACCTCTACCCAAGGTCATCGTGGTCCTAGGCTGGCAAGAGACAGGAGGTCGTCTCGTTACATTAAAGGGCTCTTTGTTCCCTTTGCTGGGTAGTAAGTGAGCCATACAAGATCACATGCTCCACTCAACAGACGTGCACGTGAGGAGAGAACGCTGGGCAGGCCCCTCTCCACCCACCTCCACTCCACGAGCGTGGTGGACTGTGGAGCGAGGAGCCCTCCCTCCCCCAGGAGTTTCCCGCCTATCCTCTCCTTTTATTTGGATTCATTTTGTACTGTAAACACCCTGTTTCAAAATGCAGTCAAAGCTCCCCTGTAACTTGCCCCGGGTTTGTGTGGACGGATGTGAGGGAGGAAGAGAGGGAGCGAGTGTGGATGAGAAAAAAGGTGGTGGGGGGATCAGGTGGCTCCAAGAGACAGAAGACAGGGGACATCATGTGCTGGATCACTGGATTCTTCCTCTTCCCCCAATTGCTAGATTCTACGGTCCCAGTCTCCAGTTTTACAGGGAAAAGGCTTCCCATGTCATAGCAACACGACCTCAGTGCTATGGCCCGGTACTTTCATAACCCGGGGACAGCATAGTCTAATACATGTGTCAAGACACGGCAGGAAGAGGCCACAGGCATGGCTCCCCAGAAACCCACGTCATAGGCCTGGCACTGGGGGCGAGCCAGCGGGGGGCCACTTGCTTTCCCAGGGAAAGGACTAGCACCACCACGTTGGACAACACCTGGGGGTGCCATTCATGCAGGCTGTGAAGGTGCGGGGCCAGCACCGCTGACACAGCAGCAAGGCCAAGTTCGTGCATCAGGAGCAGTCGAGGACGGCACATTTATTCCCTCCTGAGCTAAAAGACCCTTTGAGGTGATGCTTCCAAACCTCCTTTCAGGCTTTTTAGGAACACAGATGTCTGGAGCAATCAAAGACCACAGAATCAGAAACCCAGGCATCCAGCCCGTGTGCTTTCAAAGAGCTCCAGAGGGGGCCTGCACATAAAGTGGAGAACCCACTGACTGCTTTACAGTGTCCCTCTACAAAGTTCTGTAGGTGTTTTCTGCTAAATTTAGGAAACAATCCACGTTTTAAAAAAAAATCACTTTTGCATGATTATCTGTAACATATTTCAATGCTTATGGCGCGCCTTTCAGATTACTCCTTGCTTTTCACTAAAAATTGAATACAATATCTAATAATTTCACATAAGAATAAAATACTTTTCTGTTAACATTTTATTGTCAAAAGGCAATATCGCAGCTTACTCTCAGCTGGGCCAGATGGAGGAAAACAAGTCGGAAGCTACCATGATTCTTGATTTCAAAGAAAACAATTGGTTCCATGCTTCCACCTATTACGTGACTGACTCTGTAATTCTCCTACTGGTAAATGCTTCACCTTTCCAGTGGGTTTGAAAGGCCAGGCTAATGTCCCATGATGGAGACTCACGTTGATGCTAACAAGTTCAGAAAACAATCCAATGATGCCCACGTATTACATCAAATTATGAAGGCTCCCAAGTGACAACTCAGAATGAATCATTCACAGTTCACACGTCACTGCATAAGCCTTACATTTTAAAGAGCAGTGTGCTCTCTGGATTGCAGACATGTAGAAACCATGAGTCCCGTTAGTGTTTTATCACAGTATAGGTTAAAAAAAACCTTATTGACAGGTAATCTACGTGAAAAGTATCAAATGGTTTTATTTATCTGGTAACCGCCATAAATTACTGCTTTGGAAGGTGTGTTCGCAAAAGCACCTGATGCTACAAGAAATTCCCTTTGTACCCAAGACTTGCAGTACTTCCAGCCCCCAGCGTGGGCATCAAAACCATCGGCTAGCATCCACTCTCACCAACAATCCAGAAACAGAGAGGGGCTAGAGCAAGAGAGAACAGCAAACTGGAGAAGTGTGGTGAGGACTTCATGGCCTTTGCCATCAAGACCAAGGAGACAGAACTGAAAATGTTTCTGTTCATTTTTTAAACACAATTGGGGTTAGAAAGGTGGGTTATCACTAGGACGGGAAACCTGCAGATGGTTTACTTCTTTTGACAAGACACCACACCTTGAGCACCCCAGACTTCTCTCCATGGCCCCTCCAGCCTCTCAGGGAGGGCTTCTTTCTTCTGGTATCTTCTCTCTATATATTTGGCAGAGGTGTACACAGGGCTGGGTGAAAACAGCCTGAATCTGCCACTTAAGTTAAAAGTAGCCAAATACAACTGGTAACCGAGGTGCTTCCCACACTCGGGCTTGGACATCTTATTGATCTGCACTCCGATGCCTGATGCCCGATGCCCGTTAGCAGCAGGTAGGAGAGGGGCAGGGGGAGAGCGCCAAGCTGGCGAAGAAAAGGCGTTCAAAGCACCCGAGAGACAGAGAGCGAGCCAGGGCACCCTGGAATGGACGCTGCACAGTCCCAGCCCTGTCTCTGTGGGATGAGGAACTGGAGCAAAGGCAAGAAGGAAGAGAACAAGGACAGGGGCCGAAGGGGACTGGCTGTGTTTTCTGGCATTCCCTCCTCCACCTGTGGCCTAAAACCATGCGCGATGCTCAGAGGGGCCCAGGCAGGAGCAGCGCGCTGTTGTCTTGCAAGGCAGTGACGCGTGCAGGTGGAGAAAGACAAGGGACCAGGAAGTGCCCCCATTAACAGGAGCACAGGCTGGGAGAAAGCCGGGGAGGAGTGGAGGAGGGCAGGCAGCAGTGTGGAGACGGTGCCGGGGACGTGAAAATGAGGACGGCCGCCAGCTTGCTCACCGGACACTGCTCCTGGAACCCAGACGCGGGCAGGGGCGGCCGAGGCCGCGTTCCATGCCTGCAGCCAGCAGGTGGCCCCGAGTGGACACTCAGCCTACTTTGCTGCCCCTTTGGGCGACAGAGGCTACTGGAGAACATGTGCATGAGGCACAGCAGAGACATCACGATCATTACACTAATTTGCGGAGAGCGCGGCAGGAGGCCGACCTTCAAGATACAGACAGTTTGCTGAAAAGGTCTCAAACCAGATGCGGTTCGGAACTTCTGGCTGGACTTCAGCTGGATTTTAATACCACACTAAAAAACACACAGAACGTCTTCCCTGAAGAACACCTTTGTGTACAGGGTCGTTGCGGAGTCAGCCTTTATTCTGCACTCAAGCACATGCTTTCAGTCTTTTTCCACGGTTCTAGAGGGAGTGTCTCACAGAGGGCCAGCAGCTGGGAGCACCCAGGTGACAAACAGCAGGGCTGTGGCAAGAGCGTGAGCTCCTAGGTGCCTTCCAGCATCACTGCTGGAAGAGTGGAAAATGTCCTAGCAGGGCACCGGACACAGCCACGTGCTCAACACAGCACGACCTAATGAGGTGATGCTGACACCCTCCCCCAAAGCTGGACAGGGAAGCAGGGTAGCGGGAGTTAAAGGAGACCACGGTGCCGCCCTCCCCATGGTGCCCACGCACGAGGCTGACCCAGCCTTGTAGTCATCAGGTCTCTAGTTAGCAGCACTCGGGGCCATGGCAGTGTTCTCCCCTTATCTCAAACCACTTCCTGATCTTCTGCCCCAGGACATGTGAGAACAGAGGGAGGCGCAGGAAGGTGGCCCTGGCCCTGCCCATCTTCATGCAGCTGGCCACAGGCACCCCAGCCGGCGGGGGGCAGCTGCAGGAAACGCAGCCCTGGCTGTGAACTCCAGCTCTGCCTTGTGCTGCCCATGTGACTACAGGTAAGCCACTTAGCATCGCTAAGCCTCAGCTTCCGCACGCCAAGACGTGAACACCACCACCTCACAGGACTGTCCTGAGGACTAGCTCTGAAAGGTTTCTCTACCGAGAACATAACCTGATAGGATGTCAGGAACTGGGCCCAAACAGTCACCTCCATCGGGGTTACCAGTAACCATGAAGGGAGAAGCAGCAGAATACGTCCATCTTAAACAAAACTCCTGCTCCCTTGCCTGGTTTCAGACACTACCAAATTTTAAACCAATCATGACATTTTGGCATTCAAAAGCCAAGAAATCACAATGACCAGATTCTCAAGTGGGAACGGATAATAGGCATTTGCAAAGACGCAACTCTCGAAAAGGAGATACTGGCCACTCCAGTCTTCGTACGGAGACCGAAAGTTTGCTGGGAATCCGAGGAAAATGTGTACAGTATCTATTAAGCACAGCACTCTCGTGTGGAGGCGGGTGATGGCGGGGGAGGGGAGAGAAGGTAAGGGCCAACCCCATCATCACAGCCCGACCACATGCCTTCTGGAAAGTGGCAAGAGAAATACTCACTTCTCCATAGACTCTTAGCAGGTGACAAACAGGTGTCACCCAAAAAGGGTAGCAATAGAGACTGCTGCGTGGGACACCCTCTCCTGAAGACACATTTTCCTTTCTGAACTGCTCTCTTCTTTAGAACTGTTACTGTACTCTGTAGGGCTTCAATTACTTCAACAGAAAGCAAACACTGGCCTCAAAAGGCAGCATGTACCACACGAATTTACAAAGTCTGGTCCCGTTAGGCGAGTCCTTCCTGGACGGGCACTCCTGCCTGGATGAGAAGCCCCACCATATCAGAAAGAAATGCTACATCTATGTGGCAGTCTCTGATGATCAGTGCAGTCACAGAGAGACCCTACACCTGTTTGCTAGACCCCATGGCTCCCTCTCCCTCCCGTCCCAGTCTCCTCTGCACACTCTCCTGGTTTCCAGCAGTGGCTTTGTGACCTCCTGCTTGCTGTTCAACTCACCTGGGAGAAAAAGCCTTCCATGAGCTCTTCAACCCTAGATAAAGTGTTTCCACCTGGGTACGGGCCACAGCTCACACCCAATCCCCACCACCTCCCCCTCACAATTCTGTTGTAAAATTCCTACCTATCTCCATTTAGCAAGTAAAAATACAGGATGCCCAGTTAAATCTGAATTTCAGATACACAACAAATATTTAGTATATTCCAAATAGTGCATGGAAAATACTTAAACAACAAATAATTTTTAGTGTATCTGAAATTCAAATTTAACCAGTGTCTTGCACTTTACCTGGCAATCCTGTACCAGGCACACAGTACCATTCAGTTTTAGCTCCTAAAATATTTGGTACTAAAATATTTGGGTTCTAAACTCCAAAAGGACAAGGATCTCATGGAACTTACCCTCATTTCAGTGATATAAATCCTGTGAGAACATTCAGAAAATTATAATTAAAATGAGAGTTGTATGGTTACTTAAACATTAGAAGTACCTGGTGTAAAATTATTGAAAATGTATTCTCTGTCCTAAACTTCTCTTCAAAAATCAATGTGTAGAAGCTAACATTTGAAAAATGCTTTTGGGATATCTTTTTGGCAATTTAAGTGTGTTACACAGAATATTAGTCATACTTGGGAGTTTCTCTGGAACATCTGAGAACTGTAATGTAAACAACAAAAAAATTCTACCACCATCCATCACCAATCTCCACAATAAACAGGAAGATGCGACCACCTCAGTGAACTGAAAGAAAAAGGCCAACATTTGCAATATTTCCCTTTAAGAATACACAGTAGCCAAAAGCATTTCACAGAATGTTCAAAATTGAAAAAGCTGCACTGAGGATGCTGGAATGGAATTTCGTGTGTCAAAGCCCTGAACTCATTATGCCCCAGTACCTTAATACAAAGTCCCACTTCTCCCGAGCGCCACCCGAGCTCAGCCCCTTAGATAACCAGCTAACTTCTCCAGCAGGGATGGGGTGGATGGAGGAAAGTGTCCCCAGGGGCCTATGACCACTTTCACCTGGAAACACCCTATACCGAACACTTCCCTTCACCAGCAGCCCTTGGAGGGCTCAGACCGCGGGCACAAGTCACTGTGGTTACTAAGAACACAAGGGAAAAACTCACAGCACCACCAGGCAAGCTGGTGCAGGAACAAATGGAGTTGTGGGAAAGGGTCCCAGGCTTTCGACCCCACCCCTTGCTCCCCCTGTAGCTGTGGCACAGCCTCCAGCAGGGACGGAGCCCAGGGAGCCCTCTTACCAGTGTGTGTGAGCATGTGCCTCTGGAGGGAGCTGGCCCAAGGGAAGACCCGGGGGCAGTGGGGACAGTTGATCTTCTGCAGGCAGTTGGCATAGGAGTTCCGCTTTGCCCTCAGCAGCTTGTCTTCTGGGGGGCTTCCCTGCTCTTCATCGCTGGGCCCATTGTGGTCGGCGGGGACCCCAGCCACCTCATCCTGAGTGTCATCCTCTGCAGTCTGCAGAAATGGACTGAACTTGTTGGTGTCCGTGGTGGCCAGCATCTTCTCAATGCTGGCAAACTCCCCGCTGGAGTCTAGGTCCACCCCGCTGCTGCTGGCATGGGACCGGCTCCTGAGCACCTTCTTCCGACCCCTCCGCTTGGATGAGCCAGCCGGCCCCTGCTCGGTGGGTGAGGCTGCTTCTGGGCTGCTGGCCATAGGGGCTGGGTCGCTGGATTCTTTTGGGCTGGTGGTGTCGGAGGGGGTGGTGGCGACCTTAGGGATGGTGCTTCCAAAGCTGTCTGAAGCTGCAGTGTTACTGCTGGTGCTCGTGGGCCCTGGGTCTGCCACCTTGGTTTTCAGAAGGGTGGGGGCCGAAGACACGGATGAGATGATCTGGGCGATGGAGGCCAGTGGGGGCAACTCCTCTGTCACAGGGGGCTTTGGCAAGAGCAGGGGGGGCTTGGGCCGCAGCGGCCGCAGCAGGGCTGAGCTGCTCAGGAGGGCTGAGTTGCTTATGACGGTGGAGTTGCCCAAGAGCGGGGGGCTGTTCACGAGAGCTGAGGAGTAGATGGGGACAGCGAGCTGAACGGAGCCCTGCAGGGCCTGGGAGTGGGGCTCCAGGGTGGTGGCTGTTGTGGCAGGCACTGCAGGGTTTTCCAGGATCCCGTTGGGCCCCAAAGTCACCGGCAAGGCAGGGCAAGGTGGCAGACAGGGAGCGGGCTGCTCACTGCTCCCGGCTTCCTGCTCCGGCTTCTTGGCTTCGCTGGGGGTAGCTGCATTGTCTCCTTTCCTGAAGTTCTTAGGGATGGACAGGTCGATGGGCTCCATGGGGCAGTCGTAGGGGGCCAAGGAAGAAGAGCTCAGGAAGGAGGGGACGTTCTCCTGCTTCACTTGGACCAGGGCCAGGCCCTTCTGCGAGAAGTCCAGGGGCTCATTGAGGTCCACCGCGAAGCTGCTGGCGGGCTCCAGCTTGACCGAGACGTGCGGCGGCAGAGGCTGGGTGGGACCCCCGTGGAGAAAGCCATTCTGGGGCTCCAGGAAGGCGGCGAGGGGCTTGCGGTCGCCCGAGGCCGCACAGCCGGCCTCCTCCCCTCTCCCGGGGGCCTCGGTGGGTGGAGGC
>NW_007727455.1:412791-413762 GCF_000696425.1 Galeopterus variegatus | reverse complement strand
GCCTCCGTTTCCTTACCCAGGAAATGCCCACCTCGCAGGGATGCTGGTGGATGGACATCTGTGGTGTCTGCCTGTCCAGTGTCCATTTCTCTTCTCTTGGAAGCAGCACCTCACATCCCCCACCCTTCAATTCGAGTAGGTTCGAGAATGACCACCCAACCCCAGCCCCTGCTCCAGACCTGAGCATATGAACCTAAGCCTCGGCAATCAAGTCCCAGTGATTGGATGAAAAATTGGTCCTTTGACCCAGGCCTGGAAAATTTAAGGGGATTCTGGAACTTTTTCTGGAATTAAAGGGAATTTTCCATTAGGGTTGAGCTTTTGGGACTCATTTTTACCAACATGAGATTGAAGCCATCACAGAAGGAAACAGAACTAAGAGATGAAGGCATATTCCTCATGGCATTGTTTGAAGACCTGGATCCAGCCACACCTGAAGGCCACCCCTTTATAGTGAAGAGATTCCCCTTCTTTGTTTAGAACACACAGGGCTGATTCCCATCACTCACAACTAGAAGAGACTTCAGCAGCCAGAGAGAGCTGGGGACCTTCCCAGAGTCACCCAGCAGGTTAGTGGCAGAGCCACGGTCTCTGTGGGACACTGCCCACTTCCCCACTCACCCTGGCCTTCCAGAGGTGGGAAGGGCTGGGAGCAGAGGCAGGGAAGAGGCTGGGGCTGTGGGCTCCTGGGACAGATACCTGGGGCCTGAAGCACAGGCGCAACGAACTTAGGGTGAACAAGCCTCAGAGCAGGGTAGAGAGGCCCGACCCACCAGAGGTGGACGTCACGGAAGGAGTGGCCCAGATCCTCCAATAGCCGCATGCCCTCTTCATTGTTCTGAATCTGGGGACAAGCAAGGCTGAAACCAGGCCTGGCAGGGGCCCTTGGATTCCACCACTGCCCACTGCACCCCTCTGCCCCCCACACCCTCTCATCCCTCTCACCCCTGCTGCCTGGATTATTGGTCTAC
>NW_007727455.1:407244-407553 GCF_000696425.1 Galeopterus variegatus | reverse complement strand
CCCAAATTTTCCTGTGGGGTGGTTTTAATCCCTCTAAGGTCTGCTGGTGGTCAGGCTCCATGATGAGGGTGGGCATAAAAGATGGAGTTACCAAGTGAGAGAACTGGGATAGATGTTCCTCCTGCAACGATAGACTGTTGACGAGATGTCCAGGCCTTCTTTGCCCCCACCCACATGCCTTCTAGCCCTACCTGATGGAGCTTCAGGTCCTGGAGGGTATGGGAAGGTTGAGCAAGTTGAGGTGAACAGATTCTCCTCCCTTCCTGCTGGAGCAGATCCACCTGCTGGCAGGTGCATTCAGAGAAGAGC
>NW_007727455.1:404565-405198 GCF_000696425.1 Galeopterus variegatus | reverse complement strand
AAACTGCAGAAACCTTTTGTTCAGGGTTCCCCAGCAGTAAGACAGCCACCACGTCCCTGTGAATCACCCGACCTTCAATCAGCAGGAGCGATGGAAGGAGGGGAAAGGTAACTTAGCCAGAGAATGGTCTTCTTTGGGGCAACTGGGACCAAGCAGATAATTTCAGTTAGCCATTATCTTGGGAAGTGAAAATCATCAATTCCTGAGGTTAGCAGAGCAGAGGAAATGAGACACTGACCGTCTGGCTGAAACTGCCCAGAGGTGAAATCATGCCCCAGATGCATTCTTCTCTAAAGCTTATTTTTGTTTATCTCCGATTACACCCTCTTATGATGATTTACTTTAGATGTTGTGCACCTCCAGTTAAGGATTAAAACTAAGTTTTCTTGTTTTTCTTACCTCCCAAATCAACTGCAAACAGAAGAAATCCGAGGGAAAGGCAAAAATACCCTAGCTGAGTATTAACTCACCTTCTTGCTTAGAGGAAAATTGCACACACATTAGTTAGAGGTACAAGTCAGGCATTTTTATGTTTCAGTGATGCCTGACTGAGGTTACTGTCTTTGAGCTCTCCCTAGTAGAGAAGGACTCCAACCCCTAAATAAGGTCAAGAGCTTGAAGATGACCAGTCCA
>NW_007727455.1:397063-403395 GCF_000696425.1 Galeopterus variegatus | reverse complement strand
GGGCTTTTAGCTTTTGGCGGGCAAAGGAAAGACTGAGGTATTGACCAACAGTCCACCCCCCTCCCCTCTTTCCTCTCTTGGTGTCCAAAGATAAGGTGTCATGCTGTTCCTGCAATCAGGCGAGCATACTCCCTTCCTGGGACAGGGTGAACTTTGGGCTGTTTGGAAAGTCCCTTCCCCCTGGCAGCAGAAAGTCCTAATCTTCTGGCGACGGAAGGTCTTAAGCACCTGGTAATGGAAGGTCCTAAGTATCTGGTATTGTTTACCAAAAAGGTTGGGAGTTATCTTTACTTCCACAGGAGGCTGGCAGGCAGTCTAAAGACTCCTTCCCACTTGCTGGATTTAGGAAAACTTTACTTGGGAAGGCCGGGACTTTAGTGAGTTTCCTTTAGTGTCCTGATCTCCGTTCCATTCTCTCTCCATTCACTGTGGAGATCTGGAGTAACCATGGGTTTGAAATACTTCCCACCCAGACTCCAATACCAGTTGACAAGCACCACCCTCGCCCCTCCAGAGAGAGAGAGAGAGAGAGGTGGAGACTCATGCTTTCTGAGAGGAACTCCCGGACTTATCCCAGAGAAAGATTCTGCAGCCTGACTGGATGAGTTTTCCGGGGCAGGACCATCTACACCAGATTTTCCAAAGAAGGTCACTGATGGAGTTTGGATGTATTGTCCTCCCAGAACTCATGGAAATCTGATCTCCAATGTGGCAGTTTGGGTCATGGGGGGCGGATCCCTCATGAATGGATTAATGCTCTCCCTGGGGGAAGGGAGCCTGAGTGAGATCTCACTCTGTTAGTTCCCATGAGAACTGTTCATTTAAAAGACCCTGGCACCTCCCCTCTCTCTCTATCTCTTGCTTCCTCTCGCCATGTGATCTGCTTGTACCCACTGGCAACCTGCCACTTTCCACCATAAGTAGAAGCAGCCTGAGGCCCACAGCAGATGCAGCTGTCCCAGAATCATAAGCCAAATAACCCTTTCTTCTTTATAAATTACCCAGTCTAAGGTGTTTCTCTTATAGCAACACAAAATGGACTAATATAGAAAACTGGTACTGAGGAGTGGGGTGTTGCTATACAGATAACCTGAAAATGTGGAATCAGCTTTGGAACTGGGTAATGGGGAAAGGTTGGAGGAGTTTGGAGGACTTAGAAGAAGACAAAAAGATGAGAGAATGTTTGGAACGTTTTAGAGTTAAATGGTTAAATCATTGTGACCAGAATGTTTAAAGAATCATGGACAGTAAAGGCCATGCTGATGATGAGGTCTCAGATAGAATGAGGAACTTATCAGGAATTGAACAAAAGATCACCCTTACTACACCATAGCAAGGAACTTGGCTGCATTGTGTCCCTGTACTAGTACTTTGTGGAATTTGGAACTTAAGAGTTGTGAACCAGGGTATTCGGTAGAAGAAATTTCTAAGCAGCAAAGCATTAAGGAAGCTGCATGGTTACTTCTAACAGCCTACTCTGAGTTATGGTGGCAAAGGCATGATGGGAAGCCAGAATTTAAAAGGGAAGCAGAGCATAAAGATTTGGAAAATCTGCAGCCTGGCCATGTGGTAGAGAAGTAGAGAGCTGGAGAAAAACACAAGGGTGAAGTGGATAAACTGGTTGCTAAAGACATTAGCTTGGCAGTGAGGCAGCCAGATGTTAAGAGCCAAGACAATAGAAGAAAAGCCCTGAAGGCATTTGAGAAGTCTGGAAGGGTGCCCCACCCATCACAGGCTCTGAGGGCTAGAAGGACTGAGTTGTCCTGGAGGACAGACCTGGGATACAGCTGTCCTCAGGAACCTGCTTCCTGCATCCCAGCTGCTCTGGCTGGAGCAGCCTTGCCTCAAGTGGCCCCAAGTATGGATCGTGCAGCAGCTCTGGAGAGAACCAGCTGGAAACCTTGGTGTCCACATGGTGTTAAGTCTGCAGGCTGACAGAACATGAGAGTAGTGGAGGTGTGGCACTCTCCACCCGGATTTCAGAAAATATATGGAAAAGTCTGGGGGACCAGGAAGAGATCTGTAACAGGGGTGGACTCACCACAGACAGCCTTCACTAGAGCAATGCCAAGTGGAAACATGGGGTCAGAGTTGCAGCAGAAAAAGACCATCAGTGCCATGCCTAGGGGAGCCATCAGAGCGGGACAGCCACGGAGACCCCAGACCTATGGAGCTACCAGAGTGGAACACCAGCCTGGAAAAGCCACAGGCACCAGTGCAGCCTACTGAGCTGTGCCCTGCAGAGCTGTGGGAGTGAGGCTGCCTGATGTTTGGGGGGCCCAGATGCCCCATTGTGCCCAAGATGCAGGACTTGGAGTCAAAGAAGATTATTTTGGAGCTTTAAGACTTAATGTCTGCCCTGCTGGGTTTTGAACTTGTTTGGGGCTTGTTTCTCCTTTCTTCTGGCCTATTCCTCCCTTTTGGAATGGGAATGTGTACTCAATGTCTGTTCCACCATTGTATCTTAGAAGAAGATAAATTTGTTTTTGATTTTTACAGATTCACAGCTGGAAGGACTTTTGCTTTTGGTCTCAGATGAGACTTTGGACTTTGGACTTTTAAGTTGGTGCTGGAGAAAGCTAAGACTTTTGGGACTGTTGGGACGGAATGATGAGAAGGACATGAGTTTTGGGAGGCCAATGGCAGAATGATGGAGTTTGGATGTATTGTCCTCCAAGAATTCATGGAAATCTGATCTCCAATGTGGCAGTTTGGGTCATGGGGGGCAGATCCCTCATGAATGGATTAATGCTCTCCCTGGGGGAGGGAGACCTGAGCGAGATCTCACTCTATTAGTTCTCATGAGAACTGGTTTTTTAAAAGAGCCTGGCACCTCCTCTCTGTCTCTTGCTTCCTCTCGCCATGTGATCTGCTTGTACCTGCCATCTGCCTGCCGCTTTCTGCCATGAGTAGAAGCAGCCTGAGGCCCACACCAGATTCAGCTGTCCCAGAATCATAAGCCAAATAACCCTCCGTTCCTTATAAATTACCCAGTCTCAGGTATTTCTCTTATAGCAATGCAAAATGTACTAATACAGTCATCTATTAATTTCCTGATGTATATCGTATTTCACCTTCCTCTTCTTTCCATGAGATGACTTTGAGCTTGCAACTTCTGCAAGGCTGTATCTAGAATCATAGCCCCTAATTCTGTACCAAGCCTCCTCTCAGATCTTCATTCAAATCTCAGCTCCCCTTATGGGCTAGGAGACCTTGGTATTGATTTCTATATCATTATATGGGCTGGTGTATAGTATACATTAAGTAAATATCAATCATCTTGTTTTACCAATCCTATTTGCAAAATAGTCCATACTTGGACCATTTTCTAAACACTTGGCCACATTAGAATTTCGAATGCTCAGAGAAGTCCTGCTGGAAATAGATCTACATACCCATGCTCACCTCAAGATTCCAAAATTTTAGTAACTGTGGTTTCACATTTTTTTTTTCCAGAAAAGCTTTTAATGTGTTTGTAACACTGCATGACACAATCTACCCTGGAGACTTGTGGAATTTCTGTCTTGCACTAATTCTTTTCATTAAGGTCAAAAGGATCTCTGGGAACTTTACCAGTTCTATGCTTTGGGCCAGATTAGCACCAGATATCCTTTTTCTCATAAATATCACTACGGATATTTTAAGAGTCAGTATTTCAAAGGATCAACACATAGCAAAAATATTTCAGATGGTGGGGGGCCAGCCCGGTGGCGCACTGCTATAGTGCGCCGCTTGGGAAGCGCGGTGGCGCTCCCGCCGAGGGTTCGGATCCCACATACAGACCGGCTGCTCACTGGCTGAGTGAGGGGCGGGAGCAACACTGAGGGTTGCGATCCCGTGGCCGGTCCCGGTCCGGTACGGGCGCGACACTGAGGGTTGCGATCCATTGCCGGTCACAAAAAAAAAAAAAAATATTTAAGATGGTGGTAAGACCTACAGAAAAATAAATGCAGTAATAAGGTAGAAATCAACCAGGATGGGTGGTACTTTGATAGTAAAGTAAAAAGCTCTCTGAGGTGATATTGCAGCCAAGGTCTGAATGATAAGAAACAGTCATGTTCCCTGCATTGCAAACTCAGGGAACAGCAGGTGCAAAGGCTGTGAGACAGTCTATCAGGAGATCAGAATCTAGGCACAGTGAGGGAGGTAGATCAGCTGGAGAGGAGATTGGAGGGGTCAGCCAGGGGCTCAGCAGTGCAGTCCCTTAGACTATGAAAAGAGATCAGTGTTCATAGCAGGATATAAATTGAGACATTAACTGAGGATTCTCCTATCTCCTTGCACTTCCATGTGCCCCTCTCCCCCACACATTCTGAAACAATTGCCTCCTATATGCACAGCCCAAGTGGGGAAAAGCTCACTCAATGAGCACAAATACTAGAATTCTTGCCTTTGACTTCCAAGACACACTCTCAGCAGTCACAGCTGAAATAACTATTGAAGGACAATGTGCTTGAATAGTCAGACTTTCTGAGAGAAGTAATAATGGCCACATTGAGTAAGCATTTATATGCACCAGGCATAGTTCTAAGACTGTAAGGACTGAGCTCTCAGGACAACCCTGAGGTTGGCAGTGTTGTTATCCCCACTGCAGTTAAGGAAACTCAACCACAGAGGCACAGAGAGGGGAATTAACACACCAGAGCAGAGATTAAGCCCAAGTAATCTGGTTCCAGATACAATGCTCTTGGGGGTGATTTTTGTCTCCAGAGGTCTGGATTTGAATCTCAAGAGTCAAACGGGATGTCCCTGCACCACCCCCCACCTCACCCCAAGATGGGCCAGGGTGGATTGGAGTGAGGTAGGAACCTGGAGATGAAAAGAGTGGAAGATGAGCCCCCCCCCAACACTACTGCGAGACACCTGGCACACAGTGAGAGCTCAGCCAGGATCTGCTGGCCAGGCTGCAGAAGTGGAAAGGGAGGGAGCTCCCCGAAGGCAGAGAAAGAGTGTCTACAGGGGCGGGAGGGTGGGACACAGGGGTAAGACACTGGCAAGGGCAGAAAGGGAACTAAGAATCCCAGAGGGATGCCAGAGTTGAAGCTACAGACAGTCCTTCTCAGTGTTCTGAGCTGGCCAAGGACATCCGTCTTAGAGGGTGGGGGAAGCTCTTGCAGCCGAGTAGAAGGGATCTCCCTCTGCAGGTTCTCCTCTCTGACTCAGAGTCTCAGTCTTGCCCCTTAAATCTGTCCTTAACCCTGGTCTCTCTCCTGCTCAAACACCTACCATGGCTCCCTATCCCTCACAGGATAAAGTCCATACTTGGCCTCTGGGAGTACCCACAATTAGTGTGGGGGCTTTGCAGTCAGCCAGAGAGGCAGTTAGGTTCTTGTGCTGAGACACCAGCCCCACCTCCACCAACCCACACCCACTCAGTGGATCCCTGAAGTCCCCAAGCACCCCCTGTGGTTCTCGGTGAGACTCAGGCAGAGGGGACACTACACTTTTATTACTGGGAATATGGGTGGTGTCATAGTGGGTCCAAGGCCAAGTGAAGAAGGGTCACTTCAGGCCCACACTCAGCGGCTCCACCCTCAGCCAGAGTCCGCCCTCTGCACGCAGGATCAGCTGCGGTTTCCTGTGAGGCTCTGTGTCATCTGGCAGGATGCGGAAGCGCAGCAGCGTGAGCGCCAGGGCCACCTTCATCTCGTTCATGGCGAACATCTGTCCGATGCAGTTTCTGCAGGGCGGGTGAGGACTCTGACTGTGCCCAGGACCCACATCCGGGCCCCAGCCTACTTGGAACCAGGCTCGGGACCCCCACACCCACCCTGATCAGCAGAGAGGGGGGCTAACCATGCTGGGGACCCCCATATGGTCTTGCATATCCCCCAAGCTTCGCCCAGACTCCAGCCCCCAACTCAGACCAGCAGGGTGAGGGAGGGGCTCTGAGCACACCGTGGACTCCTGTTGGACCTACCCAACCTGCATTTCCCAGACTTCTGTCCATAACCTCCGGAGGAGGGGAAGGAAGGAGAGCTGGAACTATGACCACCTGCAACTTCCCCCATTACCCTCCTATGATGCCCAGACCCCGACACCCATCACCCATCTCCACCTGAAATGCCTGCCACCCTTACCTGTGCCCTGCTGAGAAGGGAATAAAAGCCAGAGGTGACCTCCCCTTGATGTTTTCAGGGTCAAAGCGGAAGGGGTCATAAACCTGGAGGGGAGATGGAGACAGGATTTCTGGGTGCGGTCTCCCAGGACAGCCAGCCTTGAACAGACAGACATGTGTGGCAGGGAAAGGTGGTCTGATTTCCCCGGTCAAAATCCTGCTCCCTGGGCCGGCCCGGTGGCACACTGCTACAGTGCGCCTCTTGGGAGCGCGA
>NW_007727455.1:391095-396141 GCF_000696425.1 Galeopterus variegatus | reverse complement strand
TTTCCCCGGGCCAACCCCGCCCGCCGGGGGCCGGCGGGGGGGCCCGCGGCTCGGGGCCGCCTGGGGGGGGGGCGACGGCGCTCCCGCCGAGGGTTCGGATCCCACATACAGACCGGCAGCTCACTGGCTGAGCGAGGTGCGGGCGCAAAACGGAGGGTTGCAATCCCGTTGCCGGTCCTGGTCCGGTACGGGCACGACACTGAGGGTTGCGATCCGTTGCCGGTCACGAAAAAAGACAAAAAGGAAAAAAAAAAAATCCTGCTCCCTCCTCTAGGACCCCTGGAATGAACAAGGATGGGGAGGGAGAGGCAGCACCTCAGGGTCTGGCCACACAGCTGGGTTGTGATGGGTCCCAAAAACACTGATGGTGCAGGTAACACCTGTGGGACATGAGGGGACAGTCAGGACAAGGCCCCTCTACCAGCCCAGGAGGCTCCTCCCCCTGACATTGTGGGCACCTTAGGGGATGATGTGGGCACCTTTGGGGATGATCCGGCCATCTGGAAGCACAACGTCCTGGGTACAGCACCGGGAGAAGCCTGGAACAGGGGGATGCAGGCGCAGACTCTCCTTGATGCACATGGTCAGGAAGGGCAGCTGGGCCAGGTCATCCCTATGAAACCATCCCCCCCAACAATTATCCACAGAGCAAAAACAGGGTCCTCCAGCCCCTCCATTGCCCCATGAGACCTTTTCTCCCTATAACAAAATGAACTCCAGATGGATCATATACTCGAGCATTAAAAAAGCAGAAAAAGTTAGAAAAGCAGAGAACTAGAAAAGTACCAGAGAAATCTAGCCAGGTATTTTTAAAAGCTTTTTTCTGAGCAAAACACAACACGCAAACACCAACATAAAAAGGTTAACAAATTTGCATTAAAATAAATATTCCTTATGACAAGGACCAAAATCAAAGTGTAAATGAGTAAGAAGCAAAATAAACAGATCCAATGTTTTGCTCTCATTTATCATTGTACTAGAGATACTAGCAAATGCAATTAGACAAGAAAAAAAGGAGAATGAAGTATTTTGAAATGCAGAAGTAAATGTTTCATTGGGGCAGATAGTGATTTTATGCTTAGAAAACATGAGAGCATCCACTAGAAAACTTTTATAAACACTGAAGATACAGTAAGTGGGATAAATTCTTTTCTTTAATCTTTCTCTGTGTGGGTGGCTGTTTAAAATTTTAATACCTGTTCATTTGTCTTAACATATTCAAGAAATTGTTGTGATTGTGAACAGATATGATTTTATGTGGTGGGGGGGAGAGGAATTGGCAAAGGGAAACAAAAATCAACTACATTGTATATTAATAAATTAAAATTAATAAAAATAAATTTAAAAATAAAAAAATTTTAAAAACAATTTTAATTCTTATAATCCATGAAAAAATAAAATAAAATTTTAATACCTGGCACAGTTAACTGGTTCAAAATTTGAAAACTATAAAACATTTGCACCCCTATGGCCCACACTACCAACTTCTTCCACCATCACACGTTGCTTAGCTTATTATTTTTTATGTACTCTTCTATAGTTACTTTTTATGATCTTAAAAAATTATATAGTAGCCTGCTATATCTGATACACACAGCACTGTATATTTTTTCGCTTAGCAGCATATCAATCTTTTCTTATATATCTCTTGGGACTTCTGTCAAAATAGGGTTTTCCCTACTCTAAAGCTATCAAATAATTTTCCCATGGTTTCTTTTACAGCTTTTAAGACTCCTTTTTGAAATTTTAAATATTTGATTCATCTAGACATTATCTTCTTGTAAGAGATCAGAAGAAGGTTGAGTTGACTTTTTTCCCAGGCAGCTCCCCAGATATCCCAAGAGCTTTTATTAAATGATCTATGTTTTTCCTATTGATAGGAGATACCATCTTTAGCATGTACTATGTTCATTGGGCACAAAATTTATATAGATAAATCACTAGTTTTGTATGTAGAAATAACAATTAGTTGGAACAGATAATAAAAGAAAATATGCTAATAACAATAATAATGAAATACCTGCATTAAACTTAACAAAAAATGTAAAATTTCTGGGCTGGCCTGTGGCTCACTTGGAAGAGTGTGATGCTGATAATACCAAGGCCACGGGTTTGGATCCCTATATAGGGATGGCCGGTTAGCTCACTTGGGAGAGCGTGGTGCTGACAACACCAAGCCAAGGGTTAAGATCCCCTTACTGGTCATCTTTAAAAAAAAAAAATGTATGGGCCGGCCCGTGGCTCACTCGGTAGAGTGCGGTGCTAATAACACCAAGGCCCCGGGTTCGGATCCTGAAGAAAAAAAAAAATGTAAAATTTCTGTATTTCAAATGAACTTATAAAATTCCCTACATCTAAACAAAAGACACAATTCACCATAGCAACAAACATATTTAAAGGTTGATTTAACAAAACATGCATAAAATCCCTAAGCAAATATTTTAAATTTAACAGGCTAAAGACTTCTTTCAATTGATATGTAATAATTGTACATATATTTATGGACTAGAGAATGATGTCTGGATACATGTATACAGTGTGGAACAATCATAGCAGGGTGATTAGCCAACCCATTACCTCAAACATTTATTTCTTTTTTTATTTAAATGATAGATATTCCTTCCACATTCTGGGACAATATGTGTCACTATTATAAGGTAATCCATTTTCCACAAATCAACCATATTGTTAAATCAAGCAAAAGAATATATTCAATTCAAATAAAAACCTACCTGACTTTTTAAGGAACTTATAAACTTACTCTAAAAGTTTTCTGGAAGAGATCATGAAGAGCAAGGTCAATTGGAAAATAAAAGGTTGAAGAGAGTAAACTCACTCTACTAGATATTAAGACCTATTACAAAGGCACCATGGTAAAATTGTGGGGCACTCCTGCTAGAACAGGAAAATAGACACATGGTACAGAAGAGACAGTTCAGAGACAGACATGTGAATAAGTGAAAGCTTCGCATGTGGAAAAGGAAGCCCCACAAAAATCCTCGGAAATGGATAGATGGTATATGGCTGTAAAAGAAAATTTGGGCTAATTTGACTTCATAAAAATTAACCACCTGGTGCATGGTCCCCTGTCCTGTGAATCTCTCAGAGGACACTATGGGCCTGCCTCACAGCCCCTCTCCCCACCCCACATTAGTACCAACCTCCAAATCTCTGGACTGGGCTCAGTCCTGGGCTCTCATGGTCCAGTTTTGCTAGGACCTGCTCCACAAATGGGCATCTTCTGCTGTGAGCCACTGTGTCTGGGCTGGAAGCTGCTTGAGCCCAGGAAAGGGCCACTGGAGGGACCCCTTGCTGGTCAGCCCCACCAAGAAGGCCCAGGCTGGGCAGGATGAGCCTGGCATGCTGCCCTCCTTGCCGTTGAGTCCTGAGCAGCTGGTCCGCACCCAGAGGAACAAGGCTGCAGCCCTGCTCAGACTCGTGGCTGGCGATGTGCCCATGGGCTATGGTGAAAGTTGGATGAAACCCTCAGTGGAAAGTTCGGGAAGCCGTATTTTATAAAGCCAATGGGATTTGTTGCAGAAGAAAGGAAACATTACACTGTTGATCCACCCCCACACCAAGTCTTCACACGGACCCAAATGTGTGACATGTGAAGCTTTTCTTCCTTGGACAGAATCCATATCATGGACTCAATCAAGTTCACAAGTTCTGCTTTACTGTTCAAAGACCTGTTCCACCTCTGCCCAGTTTGGAAAACATTTATAAAGAACTCTCTACCGACATCGATGGTTTTGTTCATCCCAGCCATGGAGATTCATCTGGGTGGGCTAAACAAGGTGTTCTCCTATTCAACACTGTCCTCGCTGTTTGGGCCCATGAAGCCAATTGTCATAAGGAGAGAGGTTGGGAGCAGTCTACTGATGCAGTTGTGTCCTGGCTAAATCAGAACTCGAATGGCCTTGTCCTCTGGCTCTGGGGCTCTTATGCTCAGGAAAAGGGCAGTGCCATTGATAGGAAGAGCATCATGAAGTGCAAACTGCTCATCCGTATATAGAGGGTTCTTTGGGTGTAGACATTTTTCTAAAACCAACGAGCTGCTGCAGGAGTCTGACAAGAAGCCCATCAATTGCAAGGAGCTCTGATCCTGAACTGAGGGGTGGTTTTGAAAAGCTGCTATTGAAATATTTGTCAGTTCTGAAGTAGAGTGGAAACGTTACGTATTAATTCTTAAGTACTCTGCATAAAGGAAAAAAGTTTCCAGAAAGGAGCTGTGAACCTGGCTGCCCACAAATGGCAGAAACAGCAAAGACCAAATGTCTTTCTCTGCAATATTGTTTTGGCCTAAAATGCAGGTGAGATCAAATTCTCACTTGGCTCTCTTCAACTCCCTTACCTTTATGAGTAAAGGGGGGAGGTGTGTACTTTCTGGTACAGTCAATAGTCTGCTGCCTGCCACTACTTGTTTCTACCTGGTAGGGTAGACTTCAGCTTATAAGGTGGTGGATGTTTTTGTGACAAAGGCCTCCAAGTGTGTGGTCCACAAGCATTCCAGCTTCACTGCCTCCCTGAACTTTCAAGAAGCCCTTAGGCTCCTCCTGGAAGGAAGCTTAGAGATGCTTTGCAAGTTTCTAGAAATCTGGCCCAGAAATTTGGGATCAATTTCCTGATTGCAGTAGAGGAGAAGATTCCTAAAGAATAGTCCTTGGAGTGAGCCTTAACAGGTAGAGACTGAGAGCAGTGAGCTGGGTCTTGTTTTATCCTGTTATTTGGGGGGCAATTCTTGGAATAAGTGGTGGAAGTTGAACAAGGAAGAGGAGAAAAGGGGATTTTTTTAATGGGGAGGGGATGATTTTCTCTTAGGGTTATCCTGAGTTGGGGTTTTTAAGGCAACACAGACTGCCAAATGCTGTTTTTAATGGACTGAAATCACTTTTGGATGTTTTTTTCTGCAGCACTGGAGAATTTTACTTTTTTAAAAAATACAGATACCTATTTTTTTCCAATCCTGTTTTTAAAGAGACAATCTTTATTGGGTCTGCACCCCATCTTTGACCATATTAGAGATATGGTTTTTGCTGTTAGCCA
>NW_007727455.1:388899-390514 GCF_000696425.1 Galeopterus variegatus | reverse complement strand
TGCTTAATCGAAAAAAAAGAAGAAAGATACAACAATCACAATAATGTGTTTAACTTTCAAAAGGAGAGAACAGAACTGAGATTACCAAAGGTGGGAAGGAGTGGGTAAGGAAGGAATTGGTAAAGTGACATGAGAAACTGGGGAACAATTATTGTGTGATGTTGAATACATTAATTATCTTGATTTGAGCATCACATACTGCACACAGGTATTGATATTCCACTCTGTACCCCACAGATATGTATGATCAACTATGTTACAATAAAAAAGATGCTCATCCTCACTCTTATTTAAATAAATGTTCATTAAAAGAAGAAATATGAAAATTAGCAGTGATTTAAAATTCAATAATACAGTAATACTCCTGGGAAAGTTATGGGAAAGGTACAGCAGTCAAACTTAGCTAATAGACATGGGTTTGCAATCATTATTAAAGTTGGACAGTGCAAAAGGTCTTTGATTCAGCAGCTACACTTCTGGGAATCTGTCTCACAGAGATGCTCACACATGTAAGCAACGGTCACTATACACACATGCTAACTAAGCCATGCTTAATTTAGCCAAAGACTGCAAAATAATCCAAATATGCATCAATGGGCAGATGTTTAGAAAAATTATGGTACATCAACACCATAGAATACTTTATAGCTACCAAAAGGAGAAAATAGGGATTACTTGTCCTATCACACAACTGCAGACTGGGAGGTAAATCAGTAGAGACCCTGGAAGGTATATTGGCAAAATCTATCACAATTTGAAAGGTTCTCATAAGTGCCTTCAATGTAGTGTAACCTGAATAAAATATGGAATCCATGCAGTATGCAGAAAAAAAGAGCTGTAAGACATAGCACTGAGTGAAAAGGACAAGTCTTACTCATATGTAAATGTAGGAGGGTAAAAAGTACATGGATATATATATGGAGACAGATAGATAGAAAAACAGACAGGTAGATAACAAACCAATGGCACTAAAGACCCCTCAGGAGAAAAGGAAGAGATTAGGTTGGGTGGGAGGAGTGAAGGATAACCCTAGTCTTCTCTGCAGTATCTCACGTAGTGCGAGAAGAGCCTGTTCTCATCACTGTTTTTATAGTTCAAAACTCATTTTCCGTGTGGTATGGTATATATATACAGTGAAATACTATTCAGCCTTTACAAAGGCAATTCTGTCATTTGCAACAACATGGATTAATCTGTACGATATTATGCTAAGTGAAATAAGCCAGGCATGGAAAGACAAATACCACGGAATCTTACTTACCTACGTGATCTAAAATAGTCAAACTCATAGAAGTACAGAGAGAACGGTGATTACCAGAGGTGGGGGTGGTGGGGAGGGAGTGGGAAGATATTTTTCAAAGGATAGAAGATTCAGTTAGACAGGAGGAAGAGGTTCTTGAGATCTATTGCACAGCATGGTGACAATAGTTACTAATGAATTATTGGATTTTTCAAAATTGCCAAGAGACTAAATTTCAAATGTTCTCACCAAAAAACTGATAAGTAGATCAGGTAATAGGTATGTACACTAGTTTGATTTAATCATGCCACACTGTGTGTTTCTCTCTCTCTCTCTCTCTCTCTCTCTCTCTCTCTCTCTCTCTCTCTCTCTCTC
>NW_007727455.1:380022-388417 GCF_000696425.1 Galeopterus variegatus | reverse complement strand
CTCTCTCTCTCTCTCTCTCTCTCCCCCCCCGCCCCCCTTCACCCAGACTGTCTTCGTGACCTAGAGCACCGCTGCCCAAATGCACCCAAATTTCTACAGATCATCATTCAGGACCTCAGCTGAGACACTTTCTTTACCCCCAGGCTTGCTTCTCTTACTCTCAACTCCATCCACGCCCATGTGGACTGGGAGTGTCCTGAGCTGGGACTGTTCTTCCACCAGGCTGGGAGCCCCTGGAAGGTATATCCCTGGGCTGGATCCATGCTAGATTTCCAGATCACAGAAAAGGACTGGACACAAAACTGGACATGGAAAGGCAGTGTGGAAGTGTTTGCTGGATGAAGACTGGAGGGATGAATGATGCAGGTTTTCTAGACAAGAGACCAATGACTTCTACCCCCAGTTGTCCCCTGTGAATCCCTTTCATGAGACAGTATGGTATGAATTAGGATACAAGAGAGTAGTAAATGTTCATGGAGTAAAGATCTTCAGAAAACTGCTCTCAGGGAGAAAAGGAAGAGACTGGAGGGGAAGTTCATTTACTAAACATGTGCTAAATGGCATCATCTGCATTCCCTCATTGACATTAACTCTCTATGTTTTTCTGTTCCATACCCGCAACCTTTCCCCTGCTGCCCAACCTGGGTAAGAAGCCCTGCCTTCGGGTTTGACTCCTATTTCCACCAAGTCATAATGGCAGAATCAACAAGACCATCTTTTCCTTTCCCCACTTGGGAGCAGAGCCCACAAGAGGGGCATGGGGAAAGGCCACGAGGACCTGAACTCACCATTCAATCTCTTTAGGCTCGCGGTCCCTCAGGAGCTCTCGCACCTCCTGCCGGCAGCGCTCCTGGTATTCCGGGTGCCTCGCGAGGTTGTACAGCATCCAGGAGATACCACTGGCCGTGGTGTCATGACCTGAGGGGTAGCCAGGCAGGCTTGGGTCTCTGTGTTGCTTCAAGACCAGAGCGGTGGACAGCGCCCTCACATTGAGACCCTCAGGGAGGATGGGGGAGGACAGGAAGGAAAGGCAGAGTGGAGTCATCCAGGGTCCACCCACCAAATCCCTGGAATGGAGAGACTCCTAGCCCCACTGTAGTCCCACACTGGGACCCTCACCCTCAAACATGAAGGTGTCAGCCTCCGCTCTTATGTCCTCATCTGACAACTCCTTCCCATCTTCATCCTGCAGAAAAGACAACATCCCCCAAATCACACCAGCTCTGTGGGATTCTGAGTCTAACCTGAGACAATTTCTGAAGACCCAGCATCCTTCCAGAAACCCAAGACTGCCCCATACCCCTAGGTCTCTCTTGGTCACCATCTCCAGAGCCCCCACCCCACAGACTTCCTCCCTGGCTTCCTTGAGTACTGTTTTGTCCCTGGTGGAAGGAATCAATGATCCCTGAATATTTTCTTGCTTTTGCAGAGTTAAGACTTTCTGAAAAAAAGCTACTGGCAACCAGGGTTACAAGATAATTAAACACAATTTGCCTTAAAAATTAGAGATTAAATATTGCTCCAAGAATATTTGCTCCCATTTTAGGGTGATAAGTGGAATTTTTTCTTATCTCCCCTGGAGGCATTTGGGTTTTAAAGGTATAGACTCTACCATCTCATTGGAGAGCATTTGTTTATATTCCAGAACAAAGTGTGTTCTCTCTCTCTCTTCTTCTCTCCTCTCCTCTCCCTCTCTCTCTCTGTCTCCTTGGAAGGAACAAGGAACATATGAGGCCCAGGTTCACAATGTCAGGGCTATCTCTTACAGAGCAAACTCTGCTTCACATATAGGTAAAAACATCACACGGCCAGCCCTCAAAGGAATTTGGAAGTGAAGAGGTAGTGCCACAAGGCTACTCTGCCTGCTGCTATCGTTGTGAATTAATAAACAAGCTGATGCAGGGGTGTGGTGTATCTGTCAGCATAAATATAGACAGAAACATAAATGTAGACAAAGAGCAACATAGTCATAGACAAAGACATAGACAAAGAAATAGACATGGACAAAGACACAAACATAGTTATAGACAAAGAAATAGACATAGACATACGCAAGACGTAGACATAGACAGACACAGGCAAATTACAGACAAAGGCATAGACATACACATACATAGACAAAAATAGAGATAAGACATAGACACAGACATATGCACAGACATAAACATAGACATAGATACAGTGGCGAGCTAATTCATTTACTTGTAAAGGGAGTAAAATCTCAGGCTCATCACAATTTCAAACTTAGAAGTTCCCTGCTGGCTACATTCTGCAGTGTTATCTCTAAAACCTATCTTGACCTATCCCCTCCCATCCTCCAATAATTTTGATGACTCCCCAGTTCTCTCTGAATCAGGTTCAAGTTCTTTGATCTGACATTTGACATCAGGGTCCATTCTATCTCTTCAATTCAGATCCCAGAGCAGCCCACCTTGCTCAGCAGGAGCACATCGATGAAGTCCAGTGTCTTAGCCTTGGCCTTGCCCTTGGCCTCCAGGAAGTCATCCACACCCCGATCAGAGAGGGCACAGCGCCGCTCCCGGATGACAGTATCTGTGAAGTCATGCACCAGGCGGCAGGCCTTGAAGAAGCGCTGGGCGTCAGAGGTGAGACAGTACAGGAGGTCCACGTGCAGGAGGGGCTGCTGGATCCTTTTTGAAACTAGGGCACTCAGCTCTAAGATGGCAGCAATATACTCGCTGGACTTCCTGTGGGATAAGGACATAAAGCAAGGCAACAACTTAACACAGCAGAAGCCCAAGGAGCACCTTTCACCAGCAGCGAGGAACCACTTCACATCATGAAACTGAGTATCCAGAAACACATGCCCCACAAATACATGGCAAGGATGGGCCATAAGATTTGACTCCCTAAACTCACTTCTCTACCCCCCTCCCATCTCTGTGAGCTGCCACTGTGACCCAGGCACCCAGAGTATAGCAAGAACATGATGCTCCTCTTCTCTCTCTCCTACCCAGATCCTATCCTGCACCTTCTCCTTCCTTAAACTGTCCTCACAGNACATAGACAAAGAAATAGACATGGACAAAGACACAAACATAGTTATAGACAAAGAAATAGACATAGACATACGCAAGACGTAGACATAGACAGACACAGGCAAATTACAGACAAAGGCATAGACATACACATACATAGACAAAAATAGAGATAAGACATAGACACAGACATATGCACAGACATAAACATGGACATAGATACAGTGGCGAGCTAATTCATTTACTTGTAAAGGGAGTAAAATCTCAGGCTCATCACAATTTCAAACTTAGAAGTTCCCTGCTGGCTACATTCTGCAGTGTTATCTCTAAAACCTATCTTGACCTATCCCCTCCCATCCTCCAATAATTTTGATGACTCCCCAGTTCTCTCTGAATCAGGTTCAAGTTCTTTGATCTGACATTTGACATCAGGGTCCATTCTATCTCTTCAATTCAGATCCCAGAGCAGCCCACCTTGCTCAGCAGGAGCACATCGATGAAGTCCAGTGTCTTAGCCTTGGCCTTGCCCTTGGCCTCCAGGAAGTCATCCACACCCCGATCAGAGAGGGCACAGCGCCGCTCCCGGATGACAGTATCTGTGAAGTCATGCACCAGGCGGCAGGCCTTGAAGAAGCGCTGGGCGTCAGAGGTGAGACAGTACAGGAGGTCCACGTGCAGGAGGGGCTGCTGGATCCTTTTTGAAACTAGGGCACTCAGCTCTAAGATGGCAGCAATATACTCGCTGGACTTCCTGTGGGATGAGGACATAAAGCAAGGCAACAACTTAACACAGCAGAAGCCCAAGGAGCACCTTTCACCAGCAGCGAGGAACCACTTCACATCAGGAAACTGAGTATCCAGAAACACATGCCCCACAAATACATGGCAAGGATGGGCCATAAGATTTGACTCCCTAAACTCACTTCTCTACCCACATCCCATCTCTGTGAGCTGCTGCTGTGACCCAGGCACCCAGAGTATAGCAAGAACATGATGCTCCTTTTCTCTCTCTCCTACCCAGATCCTATCCTGCACCTTCTCCTTCCTTAAACTGTCCTCACAGCTCAGACCTCATCCTCTTCCAACTGGTCCGTGGCCCATCCCCCTCCATAACCTCCTTGTGTCCAGTGCAGACCACATCTAGTGTCTACATGACAGTCAGTCCTCCACACAGAGCAGCTCTGACCATGCCCATCATAAGCCCAAACACCTTCCATGGCTCACCGGGAGTATAAAGTTTATACCCTTTGCCTGGTTTTTCAATGTCCTTAAGGCCTAGATCAAGGCTGCCTCTACACCTTATTTCTACTGTTTCTTGCACATGCTGTGTTCATCTTAGCTTCCTTGCCTTAACTCAAACATTTCTACGTACCTGGAAAGACCATGCTTTTTTCTTTTCCCTGTCCTATAAAGCATAGCCATGACATATCTCCTCCAGGAAGGCTCTTCTGGTTGCCTTGGTCAGTTTCCCTCCCCCACCCACTCCCATAGGTCCATGGCCCATGTTCTCAGGCCCTGGGCAAGGACTCACTCTTGACAGTTGCTGTCAAAGCTGAAGACACATTTCTGCAGACTGTCCAAGGTCATGAGGCTGATGTGCTCAAACATGTCCAGACGGGTGATGCCCTCTGAGGTCAGGCGCTGCCACTTGGCCTGGACAGAGAAGGGAACAGAGCTAGGGCTAGGTCCTGACTCTCTGATCTTCTTCCCAATCCCAGCTACCAGGATGGACTCTCCCGGAACCAGCCTCCAGGTCTTCTGCCTCAGGCATTCATGCGCAGGGAGGACCAGGTTGGTGGAAGTAGAAGCTGTACTGTTGGGAGATGAAGACCCAAGGCTGGAGCCAGGACACCTGAGTTCAAGTCCCAGCTCTGCCTCCTCTGCTCTGTGTGGTCAACTCATTGTCCTGCCTTAGATCACACCTGTGAAATCTTCAATAACAGTTAAACTCAACCTACTTTGGTATAAGATAAACCAGGTGAGAATCCCTGCTCCACCACTGCTAGCTCACTCACTAGCTGTGTGAACTTGGGCAAGCTCCCTAATCTCTCTGGCCCTCTGCTTCGTCATCTATAATGGGGCAATAATAACCTCTATCTCACAGTGTTGCAAAAATTAAATTAGACAACATATATCATGGAATTGGCATATGGCATTGTTGCTGGCATATGGTGAGTGTTCATAAATGTTATCTTTACTTATTTTCATTGTTATAAATTAATTTCAAAAATATCCCTATGTTGGGAGATGTAGTCCTCCATGGGCCCTGAGCATCCTTGCTGGGAATGTCATGAATGCAAGGCCCTGATGATCTTGACCTGGGCCATTTCTCAGAGTTGTGTTTGCAGAGAGCAACCTTGATGGATAAGGTAATGCCTCCTCTGATCAAATATCAGGATGGCTTCTGCTTGCTATAAAAGCAGATTCCCCAACCTTAATATTGTAAGTATATTGCAAAAGTGCAATATACTTACTATATGAGCAGACATCTCCTGAAGCCCACCTGTGTCATTCCCACGGGATGTCGGTGGCTTGGAGAAAGGATGCAAACAAACTAGAAGTACAGGATACTTCTTGTGCAAAGAGTAACAAACTGCACTTTGTCTCTGACCCTGGAGTCTTGCGTCTTCTGGCAGGATCCATGAAATACTAACAAGCTAACTTATCACCTTGCAAGTAAGAAAAAATCCTAGGCACCTCACAAAACCCTGGTGCACAATTTTTCACTTCTCTTTATATCCACACTCTTTGTAATATGATTTTTTTTCAGCATCTTCTCTACAGTTTGGATATGCTTTCCCCCCAAAGCTCATGTGGAAATCTGATCCCCAATGTGGCAGTACAGGGAGCCATTTGGGTCATGGGGAGCAAATCCCTCATAAACAGATTAAGCCCTGAGGTGGGGGGTAGTGAGTGAATTCCCACTCTATTAGTTCCTGGGAGAGCTAGTTGTTTATAGGACCCTGCCACCTCCTCTCTCTCTCTCTCTCTCTCGCTGACCCTCATCCTGTGATCTCCTTGTACCTGCCAGCTGCCTGATGCTTTCCCTCATCTCTATTAGTTCCTGGGAGAGCTAGTTGTTTATAGGACCCTGCCACCTCCTCTCTCTCTCTCGCTGACCCTCATCCTGTGATCTCCTTGTACCTGCCAGCTGCCTGCTGCTTTCCCTCACGGGTAGAAGCAGCCTGAGGCTAGTGCCAGATGCAGCTGTCCCAGAATCATGAGCCAAATAAACGTCTGTTCTTTACAAATTACCCGGTCTCAGGTGTTCTGTTGTAGCTCTTATGCAGCCTATCTTATCCCCTTTTCATTTGGATCTGGACTGTTGACTCTCTTTGGCCAACACAATGTGATGAGAATAATGAGGTAAAAACTCTAATAAACCTTAGCCTCCCCTCACTCCCTGGGACCCTGTCTCCACCATGTGAACAAGCCCAGATGCCTTCTGGAAAAAGAGAATCATAGGGAGGAAAGTCCAGTGGTCCCAGCTGAGGCCATCCCAGATCAGCCTGAAGCTGGCCAAGCCCCAAACATGTGAGAGACCTGAGCCAGGATCAGCAAAGCTGCCCACCTGACCCACAGCTGATCATACACCATGAGTGACCCCATCCACACCCAGAAGAACCAGCCACTGACCCCAGGGACATGTTAACGATCATAAACCCTTATTGCTTTAAACCAGTGAGTTTTGAAGTGACTGTTTACTTGCAATAGTTCCTATGCAATCTTCATCATTACTCTCTTGAGTTTACAGAGTCTGTGAGAGAAATAAAGAAATGACCACCTTCTGAGCACCTACTATGTGCCCGGGATGTGACTTCATTTCATTATCTTGACCACATTTAAGTTGGGGATTATCATCCCCATTTTATAGTTGAGGAAACCAANCCACATTTAAGGAGGGATTATCATCCCCATTTTACAGTTGAGGAAACCAAGGCTTGGAGAGGAAGAGCAATGACCCCAAAGCCCTCCAGCAGAGCCAAATTCCAGACTGATCCATCTGAGGCCCCTCCCCCTTCCCAAGGATCCAGCTGGGACCCTGGGTTCACGCGACTCACGTGCATGATGTCCACGCTGTGGTTGAAAATCTTCACATAGGGCTTCAGGATGTCAAAGTGGAAGGCGGGTGTCAGCAGGCGGCGGTGGCGGCTCCACTTGTTACCAGCACTCAGCAGCAGCCCATCCCCTAGTGGGGCAGCCATGGGCAGTGGGCAAAGGCATCATCTTCCCCTGGTCCCCCAAAGTTGTCCCCAACCAACCCCTTCACCTGAAGTTACTCACCGAGCCAGGGTTTCAGGAAGCCGTAGGCAGTCATATCCTTGGGTGCAACAGCAGCTGACAGGAACAAGGACCATCAGGGGCCATAGACAGCAGGAGAGGAGGGACTTTGGGTGTTGGGTGGAGGCTCCCAGCCAGGGGTCTACACTTCCCCCTCCAAGCCCAGCATAGCAGGGAGCAGGCCAAGGACAGAACAAGCAGGGAGGCGGGAGATGAGAGGAGAGGCTGGACTAGGCTGCATCAGCAGAGCAGAGCACAGGAACATCCTAACAAGTCACGACACACCCCAGCACGACTTGACATGGCTCCTACATTGTCAAATATGTTCTCCAAAACCCCATCACAGCACACATTCCACAAAACATTTTTGTAGGAACCTAGGACAGCCTGTCTGTCCCAGAACTCTCCGACATCTCTTGACAAAGACCTAGTACATATGACAGGGTCCTGACATGTGTTAACATGTTTTGTCATGGCCACGACATGCATGACAAGTCTTGACATGTCACAGCATGCTCTGACATGGACTGGAGATGGTCTGACATGACCTCGGTGTGCCCCAGAGATGGGCCCCAGACAGGATTTAAACATGATCTTATTAATGTCCCAGACATGGCAGAGGTGCGACCTGAAATACCTTACGTCCTGCCTCAGACAACACTCAAATAATGTCTTAGACAATTCACAAAGGGACCCTGGGTCCCAGACTTCAGACAAGACCCAATCATGGCCCACACAAGAGAAGCAGGAGAAAAAGACAATCTCAAACAGTGTCTAACAAAAGAATCACAGAGACCCCTACGTGCCTCAGATGTCCTTGGCCACCACTGAGCCTAACATATGACCATCTTCACATGATCCCAGGTGTAAACCAGGTGCCACCAGATATAACATATATTAGGCATCACCAGGACCCAGGAATAAGTACAAATGTAATGAAATGTATCCATACAGCAGACTTGGCCACACAGCAGATGTCACAGAGACCTACTCAGACATTGACAAACATGAGCAGAGGTCAGACAGGTGGAAAACCAGGTGAGGCAGAGACAGTGCATCTGTGTCACAGCCCCCTGTCTGCACTTGGGTCACCCAAACAGCTGGACCTCTGCAGT
>NW_007727455.1:371857-379912 GCF_000696425.1 Galeopterus variegatus | reverse complement strand
TCATGGCCCACACAAGAGAAGCAGGAGAAAAAGACAATCTCAAACAGTGTCTAACAAAAGAGTCACAGAGACCCCTACGTGCCTCAGATGTCCTTGGCCACCACTGAGCCTAACATATGACCATCTTCACATGATCCCAGGTGTAAACAAGGTGCCACCAGATATAACATATATTAGGCATCACCAGGACCCAGGTATAAATACAAATGTAATGAAATGTAGCCATACAGCAGACTTGGCCACACAGCAGATGTCACAGAGACCTACTCAGACATTGACAAACATGAGCAGAGGTCAGACAGGTGGAAGACCAGGTGAGGCAGAGACAGTGGCATCTGTGTCACAGCCCCCTGTCTGCACTTGGGTCACCCAAACAGCTGGACCTCTGCAGTGGGCAAGCTGTTACCAGTGCAGTGTCTACCTGCAGCAAAGAGCACAGGCTTGATGTAGGTGGGGTGGAGGATATGGATGACCACGTGCTAGGGCCCCACCCACCAGCAGCACAGACCCCAACAGTGCCCGCCAGGCCCTGTGTGTACCAGAGACCCTCATCCAAGATCCAGGTCTGGAGAAGAACAAAGAGGACCCAGTTCATGCTCTTCCAGGCTGCCACAGAGAAGGACCTGCAGGGCAGAGACCCAGACCCGGGCCCTGGGAATTCCAGGCAGCTCTTCATCCTCTCTGTGCTGAGCCTGCGCCTGGGCTCCCTCCCCATGTCCTTGATACACAACCATCCAGGTCCCTCAGTTACGGGGATAGAAACCGCCTTTCCCCATTTGGACTCCAAACACCACGGTCACCTGGGTTCCCTTCCATCTCATTTTCTAGATAAAAGAGACTAAGCCTCCAAACAATAAAGTCACTTGTTCACAGTATCCCAGATATTAAGAGGCATGCTGGAGACCCAAGTCCAGGGGTGTCTGACTCCAGGGCCTGAGTCCCTAACCATTGTCTTGTTTTCTGCCCCCAAAACAGTAGCTCTGGGAGCCCCATGCCTGCCAAGACATGGCAATCAGAGTCACCATGATTAGATGTGAATCGGTCCTATGACCCAGGCCAAAACTATTAATATGAATCATATGCCATTTACGGTAACTCTGGGGAAAATGCTGGGACTTTTCATTGAGACCATGAGGAAAGAGCTGACTTGAAAGAAGAGATCACGCAGAAAAGGTAAAACCAGAGGAAGGAGACAGATTCCTTGACATTGTTTGAGACCTGTATTCAGCTGTGCCTGAAGGTCACCCTCTCTGGACTTTACAGTCAATAGATTCCCTTTCTTTGTTCAGATCACATGACAGTGAGTTTCTACCACTCACAACTGAAAGAGTCCTCAGCAGCTAGAGAGAGCCAGCAACCTGCACAGAGTCACCCAGTATTTTGGTGTCAGAACCGTAGTCTCTGTGCGATGCTGCCTGTTTACCTGCTCAGCATGGCCTGTTCAAACATGGGGAGAGGAGAGGACAAAGGAAGAGGACCAGGCCGGGATAAGAACTCCTCTTGGAGATTCCTAGGGTCTGGAGCAGGAGGGTAATGAACATACAACAGGCAAGCCACAGGATGGAGTGAAGAAACCAGCCTCCAGAGGTCAGTATCACAGAAATAGCCCAGATTCTCAAACATCCTCAAGCCTTCCTCATTGCTCTGGGCCTGGGGATAGACAAGACTGAGACCAGGTCTGGCAGGGAGGCTTGGGTTCTACCGATGCCTGCTGCATCACCCTGCCACTGCTTTAAAGAGTCTCTGTTCATCATTCCAGATCCAGTTGCAGCAACTCCTCCTCTAGGAAGCCTTCCAGCCTGGCCCATCAGAGACCTTGTTTTTCCTCTGAGCTGAAGCAGCCCATCTCCCTCTGGCCCTTTCCTGACCACGTGAAATCAGAGATTTCTCTGTTGGGGCTTCATCCAGGATGGAACCATGGATGAGGCCTCTTGGGACCTCATAGGTTCTCAGAACGCCAGGGGGGGGGTTGGGGGCAGGTGGCAGTGGATGGAGGAGACACTGAGATGGGGGCTGGTGAATACATGAAAGAAAGAGGAAGACAGCTGAGAGGGGAGAGCAAAAGAGGGACCAGGGTCCTACAGGGACTGCACAGAATCTCGGGGGTGGAAGCCCTTGGTTAAGCCACGGTGCCCACCACCATTAGCTCCACATGAGTACCTGAGGCATTCAGGACAGACCGGATGACGTTCGGGTGGTACAACGTGATGAAGGGCGAGATGGGGCTCAACCAGTGCACAAGTCCCTGGGGGTAGGTGGACACCAGCTGAGTCAGGTTCCTCAAGCCCTGCTCCGTGGGGGTGATCTACAAGCAAGATAGAATGATCACTTCCTGGGATGGTTCATTGTAGGTGTCAACTTGACTGGGCTAAGGGATGCCCAGATAGCTGGGAAAGCATTATTTCTGGGTGTGTCTGTGAGAGTGTTTCCAGCAGAGATTAGCATTTGAATCAGTAGACTGAGAAAGAAATGGAGATGGGCATCACCCAATCTCTTGAGGGCCCAGATAGAATAAAAAGGCAGGGGAAGGGTGAATTCCTTCTGTCTTGTGGAGCTGGAACATCCATCATCTCCTGCCCTCATACATTAGATCTCCAGGTTCTCATGCCTTCAGACTCAAGAATATACACCAGGAACCCACAGATTCTCAGGCTTTTGGACTTACAATGAGTTATACCACCGACTTCACTGGTTCTACAGCTTGTAGACAACATATCACAGGACTTTTCAACCTTCATAATGACATGAGCCAATTCCCATACTAAATCATCTTATACACACACACACACATGGGGGGTACCTCAAAAAGTTCATGGAAAAGGGCTGGCCCATGGCTCACTTGGGAGAGTGCATTGCTGATAACACCAAGGCCAAGGGTTCGTATCCCTATATAGGGGGAGCCGGTTAGCTCACTTGGGAGAGTGTGGTGCTGACAACACCAAGTCAAGGGTTAAGATCCCCTTACCGGTCATCTTTAAAAAAAAAAAAAAAGTTCATGGATAAAACAGAATCGATAGGTAATACAAATCTTTCCACAAACTTTTCTTTTTTAATGATTATATATATTTGTGGGGTACAAAATCGAATATCATTACACGTGTACAATATGGATGAACTTAGAGAAAATCATGTTAAGTGAAATAAGCCAGGCATAGAAAGAGAAATACCCCATGCCCTGACTCATAAGTGGGAGCTTTCCACAAACATTTTGAAGTACCCCCGTGTGTGTGTGGATAGGTGCACATATGTGTATATATAGATACAAACACACACATATATATACATACTGCCTTGGGTTAAATGTCCCCCCAAAACTTAATCCCACTGTAACTATTGAGGGTGGGAAATCCTATTATGGCAATTGAAAGGTGGGTCCTAGAAGAAGTGATTAAGTTGATGGTTTAATGGTGGTCGTGGGTGTGGTTCTGAGGGCTTTAAGAGGAAAGCACATAAGGAGCTCTCTCTCTGCTCCAACATTTTCTGCCATGTGAGACCCCTGGGTCACTGTTGCCACCACCGAGACCCTCACCAGATGTGTTCCCTACACAGTGGACTTCCCAGACTCTGGAACTGTAAGCAATAAATTTTGTTTTCTTTATAAATTATCCAGTTCCAACAGAAATGGAATAATACAGAAAACTGGTACCAGAGAAGCAAGGTGTTTCTTTTTTTTTTTTCCTTTTTGTCTTTTTTCGTGACCGGCAATGGATCGCAACCCTCAGTGTTGTGCCCGTACCGGACTGGGACCGGCAACGGGATCACAACCCTCGGTGTTGCGCCCGCACCTCGCTCAGCCAGTGAGCGGCTGGTCTGTATGTGGGATCCGAACCCTCAGCGGGAGCGCCGCCGCGCTTCCCAAGCGGTGCACTGTAGCAGTGCGCCACCAGGCCGGCCACGAGGTGTTTCTTATAACAAATACTTGAAAATGTGGAAGCAGCTTTGGAACTGGGTGTTGAGGAGTGGCTGGAGGAATTTGGAGGTACAGGCTAGGAAAAGCCTAGCTGCTAGTGGGAGTTTATAAGATAAAAAAAAACAGGGAAAGTTTGGAATGTTTTAGAGACTGGTCAAATGGTGGTGGCCAGAATTCTTAAGGAAATGTGGACAGTAAAGACCATTCTAAGGAGGTCTCAGGTAGAAATAAGAAAGGACTTATTGCAAACTAGGGCAAAGATAGCCCTTCGTATGAACTGGCAAGGAAAGTGGCTGCATTCTGTTCATGCCCAAAAGTTTCATGGAATGTGAAAATTAAAGGTGCTGACCCAGGGTATTTGATGGAAGAAATTTCTAAGCAGCAAAACATTCATAGGCTACTTGCAACCGCCTATGCTGAGTCATGGCAGAAAAGACATGATGTAAAGTCCAAATGTATAATTAAAAGGGAAGCAGAGCATAAAGATTTGGAAAATTTGCAGCATGGCCATGTGGTAGAGAAGCAGAGAGCATTTTCAGGAGAAAAATGCAATGGTGCTAAGAAGATTAGTACAAAAGAAAGGGATTATCAAAAGAAGGGGGAATAGGCCCTGAAGGCATTGCAGAAGCCTCTGGGGCCAGCCCTTCCAGTACAGGCCCAGAGGCCTAAGGAGACAAAATGGTCTTGGGGAACAGACCTGAGGAACCCTCCACAGGCTCACTGCTCAGGACCACCTTGGGAAACTGCTTCTAGCACCAGCACCCCAGATGCTTTGGCTGCTCCAGCTGTGCCTAAATTGGCCCCAAATGTGGCTGGACCTGCAGCTTTGGAAAATACAAGCCAGAAGCCTTGGCGGCACCCAAATGGTGTTAGGTCTACAGGCTCACGGAATGCCAGAGCTGTGAAGGCTTGGGAACCTCCACTCGTACTTCAAAGGATGTATGGAAAAGCCTGGGGTCCAGGAACAGATCTGTTGCAGGGACAGAGTCACTGCATAGAGCCTTTGTAAGAGCAATGCCAACTGGGAATGCGTCAAAGTTGCAGCAGAGAAACCCCATCAGTGCCATGCCTAGTGGAGCCATGAAAGTGGGACCACTATGGAGATCCCAGAATTGTGGAGCTACCAGCGGGCAACCCCAGCCTGGGAGAACTAAATTATCACCTGAAACCAGAAAAACCACAGAAGTGGGGCTGCCTGTTGGACTTAGAGGTCCAACCCCTGCACCAGCGTGCCAAGAATGTTGAGCACAGAGTCAAGGTACATGATTCGCCAGCTTTAAGATTTGATGCCTGCCCTGCTGGGTTTCCAACTTGCTTAGGACCAGTTACCCTATTCTTTTGGCCTATTCTCCCTTTTGGAATGGGAATATGTACCCTATGCTTGTCCCACCATTGTACCTTTGAAGTACACAACTTGTTTTTATTTCGCAGATGGGACTTTGAACTTTAGACTTTTGAGTTGAAATAAGTTAAGACTTTGGGGTGGAAATGAACACATTTGTATGCAAAAGGAACATGAGTTTTGGGGGGCCAGGGATGGAATGCCTTGGATTGAATGTCCCCCAAAACTTAATCCCCACTGTAACTGTTAAGAGGGTGGGAAATCCTATTATGGTTATTGAAAAGTGGAGCCTTGAAGAGGTGACTAAGTTGATGGTTTAATGTGGGTGGGTGGGTGTGGTTCTGAGGGCTTTGAAAGGACAGCACGTGAGGGGCTTTCTCTCTCTGCTCTGCCGTTCTCTACTGTGTGAGACGCCTGGGTCACTGTTGCCACCCCCAAGACCCTCACCAGATATGTTCCCTGCACTGTGGACTTCCCAGCCTCTGAAACTGCAAGGAATAAATTTTGTTTTCTTTATAAATCACCCAGTTTCAGGTACTTTGTCATAAGCATCACAAACGGACTAATACAATACACACACATATATACATGTATATATGCACGCATACACACATATATACACTTACATGTATATATTTCCTATTGATTCTGTTTCTCTGGAGAACCCTAACACACCTCCCCAGAAAAAGGCATAGCAGGTTCCCCCTGCAGCCTTCAGAATAGTCATAGCCCCTGCAGCAAACGTGTGTGAAATCTGCAGAGAAGGAGGGAATCTCTGCTTTTTCCTGCTGCTTCTCTCTTGAGGCCATCTCCAAGTGCCAAAGATATCCCAAGAGAGAAGGAGAAGACACACTGCTCACAGAGAGGCCCACCTCGGCTGGAGAGGACGGATTTTCTCATCCTGGGAGTGGTTCGAGCTCAGGGGAAGCTACAAGGCCGGGGCCGGGGGCGGGGAGGTTGTGGGCAGCAGTGTGGCTTGAGGACTCGTCTCCTGTGTACAAGAAAGCTGCTGCCCCAACATGGGTGAACACAAGGAGATGGGCCAGGCAGGGGGCATACCCTGGACACTGCCCCTCAGGAGGCCTCAAGTCCAGCAGTGGAGAATGTGGGAACACCAGAGGGTCCCCACTCTGTGCAGCCCACCCTGTGAGCCCTCAGAGGTGCACTAATGTGGGGAAGACAGGCAGGAAATGGATCCAGAGCAGGCTGGGGTGCGGGGACCGGGTTGTTAGAAAGACTTAGGATGGCACCGCAGAGGATGGAGTGAGCCACCTCCCTCCCTTCTCTGCTGTCGGGACCCCAGCCCACCCCCTGATTCCCAGACTCCTGAGCCCCATTCCTGGTCCCTTGGGAAGCCCATGCCCCCTGACACCCAGTCCTGCTGCCCCACTCACCAGGCCTGGATGACCCCAAAACCAGTCCCGTTTTGGGGGCTGCGGGAAACATCGGAGGTGGTGACAGTTGTCATAGAAGGTGTAGATCCAGGACAGGACACGAGCCAGGAGCCAGGATGCTCCAACCAGCAGCAGGAGCAGCCACGGGGAGGCTGCCACCGGCCCCAGGCCCAGCCAGGACAGGCTCAGCTGCAGCATCCTGCAGGCAGATGGGACAGAGGTGAGGACGTGAGGCCAAGGCAGGGCCACGGGAGCTCCAGGGACAGTGGAGAGGGGCAGGGAAGGCGGGTGCTGGGAGGACTCAGGGCTGGGAAAACAAGGACTGAGAGCAGGGAGGGACACCCAGGGTGATCCAGGGTAGGAGGCAGAGTGAGCAGGAGAGGAAGAGGAAGAGGAGGGGAGAGATGGGACAGAGGTGAGGTCCTGAGGCCAAGGAAGGGGTAAGGGAACTCCAGGGCCAGTGGAGAGGGGCAGGGAAGGTGGGTGCTGGGGGCATGGCAGGAAGGGCTCAGAGATGGGAAAACAAGGGCTGAAAACAGGGAGGGAGACCCAGGGAGATCCAGAGGAGAAGGCAGAGTGAGCTCGGAGGGGAGGGNAGGACGTGAGGCCAAGGCAGGGCCACGGGAGCTCCAGGGACAGTGGAGAGGGGCAGGGAAGGCGGGTGCTGGGAGGACTCAGGGCTGGGAAAACAAGGACTGAGAGCAGGGAGGGACACCCAGGGTGATCCAGGGTAGGAGGCAGAGTGAGCAGGAGAGGAAGAGGAAGAGGAGGGGAGAGAGAGAGAGGGAGATTAAGAGTTCAGACAGGCCCAGACTGAGTCATTGGAAGGTGGCCAAAGGCTCAGTTACCCATAAACCACAAATCTCCAGGGCCAGCTTTGTCACTGAAACCTCCTCAGGTTTTAGGCAGTGCCCCTCCTTATACCAGGCCAGGACCCTCCAGCCCAAGAACCCCTAGCCTGGTACCTTCTGACAGGAGAAACTTGTCTCACAAAACCTTTTCTCCCTCAGTCCTGAATGTTCTTTGCCCCTGGCCTGGGCCAGCCAATCCCTGGAGACCTGACTACCTCCTCCCAGCCTGGGCAGTTGGCCAAAATATGGGGGCAAGGTCAGCTGGATGCAGAGGATGACACAGCATAGGTCCTGGAAGCTCTGGATTCAGCATGTGTCACATGGGGTAGGATAAGCTGTAAAGCGGCCAAATGTTTCTCTAAGCCTCAACGTTTACAGCAACCTCTAGTCTTCCAAGGCCAGGGTGCAGCAGGTAAAAGCATAAACCTGAGAATTCAGGCACCAGGTGAGCAGGGCCAGGCAAAGCCTTGTCTCAGAACATCTCCCAAGCTCCTCTCCAGGCATGAGCTGGGAGGCTGTCATGCCACTGATGTAGCAACTGAGTGAGAGAATTGGGAC
>NW_007727455.1:368620-371325 GCF_000696425.1 Galeopterus variegatus | reverse complement strand
CAGGCATGAGCTGGGAGGCTGTCATGCCACTGATGTAGCAACTGAGTGAGAGAATTGGGACGGACGCTCCTTCTGCAACTGGCAGAATGTTGGGAGGTGCATAAACTTTTCTTATCACCACCCACATGCCTTCTAGCCCTACCTGATCCAGCTTCAGGTCCTGGAGAGTATGGGAGGGTCCTGGAGCCTCCAGCAAGTTGAGGTGAACAGATTCTCCTCCTTCTCTGCTGGCATGGATCCACCTGCTGACAGGTCCATCCAAAGAAGAGCCAGGGGTGGAGTTAGGGTTCCTTAAACCACAGCAGGAGGTGAGAAGCAGCAGGCTGTCCACATTAGTCTGGGGAGAAGCAGGAGGAAAGAAGAGGAAACAGAGAAGTGCAGTAACTTGCTGCAGCCACACAGCGAAGTAATTACACCTGACAGCACAGGTGAGGGTGAATCCCAGCACATAATAAATGCTCATTAAATATTTAGATAAGAAAGGGACTTTTGTAGCCTTGAGCTCTAAGAACTGACTACTCAAAATGTGGTCTTCAGACCAGCAGTGTCGTCATTACCAGCAGCATTCTAGAAATGCAGACTCAGCCTCTAACCCAGACCCTCAAAGGTAATGGCTGCAAATTCTGCATCCCCAACAAGGGGAAGAATTTTCCTTCCCTTAGAGCCTAGACTGGCCTGGCACTGCTTAACCAATAGTGCATGGTAGAGATGATGATATTATGGGAAATTAACAGACTGAGACGTGCTAGAAAGTGACTGGGGGCTGTTCTGGACTCTGTGATCAAGGAAGGTCTCCGCAAGAAGTGACCTTTAAGCAAAAACCTGAATGACATGGAGGAGTGAGCCATGTGGAAGGACCACCTTCGAAGCCTTGCCAGAAGTGTACAGACCCAGCACGGAAAGAAATGGAGGTGATAGGTTAATGCTCTTTCTATCCTCAAATGCACAGAGATCATAAAGGCTAGAGGGTCACTTACAATCAAGGGATGTGAGGAGAGCAGGAACTCGCTGTGCTGGAAAGCCACAGTGGTTGATGAAATCCCAACCGACACCAACACGAGAAGCACGTGTTGAGGTCTCATGCAACATTATCAAGAACTCGAAACCCAACAGTCCCTTTAGGCCATATTGAGGGCAGAACCACATGATATGCAGCTGCCAAATCCTCGGCCTGGGAAGCAGAAGATCAAATGAACTTGTCTGGGAGGCAGATGGCCTAGAGGAAAACTTTGTGAAACTTCAGAGGACACACGACAGCTCAGGAACACCCACGAGGGCATGTTATTCAGTGTCTCTCATTGATTTTCTTTCTTCTTTTTTACCTTTTTCTTCTCCTCCTTTTCTTTCTTTTTTTTTTTTTGGCTTCACCTCCTCCTTATCCCCAGCTCCTCCTGCTGCTCTGTCTCTGTCTCTGTCTCTCTTTACTTATTGGGTGATGATTCTTTAGAAAACTAGTTTGGCTTCACCTCCTCCTTATCCCCAGCTCCTCCTGCTGCTCTGTCTCTGTCTCTGTCTCTGTCTCTCTTTACTTATTGGGTGATGATTCTTTAGAAAACTACCCTGACTACCATCAACCACCCCAAGCCACAGAAAGGGGATTCTGACAGGAGACCCTTGGGAAGTGTAGTGTCATAAAAAGAGGCCACTTGTCCCCCTCACCTCCCAATGTGGTAGATTAAAGATGGTGGCTCAGCCAGTGTCTTTTGTCCAGGCTGCCTGAGCAGTACCAGGGGACTAAGAGAAGAAAGGGAGGGGACTCTCTGAACATAGGGGAAGAGGGACACAAATGGGACCAGCCTGAAAAAGCAGACACAGAGGTCGGACTTTGGCAAGAGCAGGAAGGAAACTAGAAATCACAGAGAGGCCGCCAGGGCAGAAGCTGCAAGCCTCCTCCCCTATATACTGGGCTGGCCAGGGACATCTGTCTTGAGGGCACCCAGAGCCACAGACAGAGGCATCTGCCTCTACAGGTTCTCTTCCTTGAGTCAGAGTCTCAATCTTGCAGAGTCTCTTAAATCCATCCTAAACCCTGGTCCCTCTCTTGCTCAAACACTTCCCATGGCTCTTTATTCCCCACAGGATAAAGTCCATTCTTAGGCTCTGGGAGAAAATGCCACCAGCATAGTGGCTCTGTAGTCAGCAAGACAGGCTGTATGGGTCTTGGGATCAGAGACACCAGCTCCACCTCCACAAACCCATGCCCACTCAGTGGATCCCCAGTCTCCCATGACACTGCTGGCTGCAATGAGACAGGCAGAGGGAACAGCACAATTTTATTCCTGGGAATCTTCAAAGGCAGGTAGATGGGGTCTGAGCGGTTCCCAGGCCTGGGGGTGGTGGATGCATCACTTTAGTCCCACACTCAGCGGCTCCACCCTCAGCCAGAGTCCGCCCTCCGCGCGCAGGATCAGCTCTGGTTTCCTCCGAGGCTCCTCGTCATTGGGCAGGACGCGGAAGCGCAGCAACGTGAGCGCCAGGGCCACCTTCATCTCGGTCATGGCGAACGTCTGTCCAATGCAGTTCCTGCAGGAAGGATGGGGACTCTGACTGTGCCCAGGTCCCCCTTCCTGGCCCCGTAGTACCAGGAACCTGGCCTAGGCCTCACGCCCCACCCTGATCAGCCTGAGGAGCAGAGAGGGGGGCTAGCCCTGTCTGTAACCCCATATGGGCTGGCATATCTTCCCAGCCTGGCTCAGACTCTTGGA
>NW_007727455.1:366746-367590 GCF_000696425.1 Galeopterus variegatus | reverse complement strand
CTGATGGGCCCCTCTTCCAGCCCAGGAGCCTCCTATCCCTGACATTGTGGGCACCTTTGGGGATGACCCGGCCATCTGGGAGCACAATGTCCTGGGTACAGCAGCGGGAGATGACTGTGACCGGGGGATGCAAGCGCAGACTCTCCTTGATACACATGGTCAAGAAGGGCAGCTGGGCCAGGTCATCCCTATGAAACCATCCCCCCTCAACAATTATCCATGGAGCAAAACCAGAGTTCTCCAATCCCTCTGTTGCCCCCTGAGACCTTTTCTCCCTGTAACAAAATAAATTCCAGGTGGATCATATACTTGAGCATTAAAAAAGCAGAAAAAATTGGAAAAGCAGAGAACTAGAAAAGTACCAAAGAAATTTAGCCAGCTATTTTTACTTTCTTTTCTAAGCAAAACACAACATCCAAAAGTCAACATAAAAAGGTTTACAAGTTTGCATAACAATAAATATTCTTTATGGCAAGAACCAAAATCAAAATGCAAATGAGTGAGAAACAAAATAAACAGACTTAATGTTTTCTCTTATTCACCATCATACTAGAGATACTAGCAAATGCAATTAGACGAGAAAAAACAGAAGAATAATGTAATTTGAAATGGAAAGGTAAATGTGTTGTTTTGGCAGATAATGATTTTATACTTAGGAAACACAAGAGAATCCTCAGCAAAACTTTTATAAATATGGATTATCCAGTAGGGGAGCTGAACGCCTTTCTTTAATCTTTCTTCTTTTTCTGTGGCTATTTAAATTTAATACCTGATACAATTAACTGGTTCAAATTTGAAAACATTAAGACATCACTCACCCCTATGGCCCAACACCACCTACTTC
>NW_007727455.1:363052-365239 GCF_000696425.1 Galeopterus variegatus | reverse complement strand
AGCGCCGCTGCGCTCCCAAGCGGCGCACTGTAGCAGTGTGCCACCGGGCCGGCCCTCTAAGCAAATATTTTAAACTGTATTAACATATTAAAGATTTATTTTACATGTTATAATTATACATATTTATGGGGTACAGAGTAATATTTTGATACATGCATAAAATGTGGAATGCTCACAGCAGGGTAACTAGCATACCCATCACATCAAACTTTTTTTTAAAATTTAAATCAATGGATATCCATTCCACACTATGGGATGGTATGTGTCAATATTATGAAGTGATTTATTTCAACAAATCAATCATATATTCAGGTGAACCAATAGAATACATTCAATTCAAATAAAAATCTATCTGATTTTTTAAGCAACCCAGATCCTTCTGCCCCAAAAGCCAGCAACCTTTCCACTGCTAACTAGTCTGAGTACCAAGCCCTGCCTCTGGGCTCTGCTCCTCTTCCCACTAAGAAATAATGGCAAAATCAACCAAAATATCTTTCCCATTCCACACCTGGGGAGCAAGGCCAATGAAAGCAGCTCAGGACAGACCACGATGACCTAACTCACCATTCAATCTCTTTAGGCTCACGATCCTTCAGGAGCTCTCGCACCTCCTGCCGGCAGTGCTCCTGGTATTCCGGATGCTTTGCAAGGTTGTACAGGACCCAGGAGAGTCCACTGGCCGTGGTGTCATGGCCTAAGGGGTAGCCAGGCAGGCTTGGGTCTCTGGGATGCCTCAGCACCAGAGTGGTGGACAGCGCCCTTACATTGAGATCCTCAGAGAGGATGGGAGGATGGGGAAATGGAGTGAAACAGGACCCACCTGCCACATCCCTGGGTTAGAGAGACCCCTACCCCCACTGTAGTTTCCACACTGCGACCCTCACCCTCAAACATGAAGGTGTCAGCCTCTGCTCTTATGTCCTCATCTGATAACTTCTTCCCATCTTCATCCTGGAGAGGAGGCAAAACCCCCAAAATCACATTAGCTCTGAGGGCTTCTGAGTCTAACCTGAGACTACTTCTGAAGACCCAGCATCCTTCCAGAAATCCAAGCCCATTCTGCACCCCTAGGACTCTCTTGGTCACCATCACAAGAACTCCCACCCCACCCTCTTTGGCTTCTTTGAGTTCTGTTTTATCCCTGGTGTAAGGAATCAATGATCCCTGAATATTTTCTTGCTTTCACATAATTAATGCTTTCTGAGAAAAGTTTACTGGCAACCTGGGTTACAAGATGATTGAGTGCTAATTTGCCCTTAAATGTAGAGATTAGGTATTGCTCAAATAACAGTTGATCCCATTCTAAGGTGGTAAACAGAGAAAATTTTATCTTATCTCCCCTGGAGGCATTTGAGTTGTAAAGCTATAGGCTTTGTAATCTCTCTGGAGAGGATTTCAAAACAAAGCACTTTCTCTCTCTCTCTATTTCTCTTTATCCTCTCCCCACCCCACCCCCCACCCCTTCTCTCTCTATCTTTGTCTCCCTGGAAGGAAAAAGCGACAGATGTGTCAGCTGTCCTTGATAAAATCCAGTCTCATAGGTAAGGGCCCCTCTCTTATGGTGCAAAGTCTGCTGCACATACAAGTAAATATATCGCATGGCCTTCAGAGGAATTTAGGAGTGAGGACCCAGTGCTACAACACTACTCTGGTTGTTGTTATTGTTGTGAATAATAAATGAGCTGCTCTGAAGCAGGGGTGTAGTGCATCTGTCAGCATAAATATAGACACAGGCAAAGACATAAGCATAGACATAGATATAGGCATAGACAAGAGAAAGACATAAACATAGATGAAGACATAGAGAAGACATAGACATAGGAATAGACATAACTATATAGATATAGATTAAATGTGGCAGACTAATTTATTAACTTATAAATAGAGTAAAATCTCTGGTTTTTCAAAGTTTCAGAATCTGCAATCTCCTGCTGACTGAAATCCATACAGACGTCTCTAAAACCTACGTCTGACCTATCCCTTCCTTCCTTCTACAACTTCCATGGCTCCCCAGTGCCCTCTGGATCAAGTCCAAGTTTTTGATCTGACATTTGACATCAAGGTCCATTCTGACTCTTCAGTTCAGATCCCAGAGCAGCCCACCTTGCTCAGCAGGAGCACATCAATGAAGTCCAAAGTCTTGGCCTTGGCCTTGGCCTTGAGGAAATCATCAACACCCTGATTGAG
>NW_007727455.1:361399-362766 GCF_000696425.1 Galeopterus variegatus | reverse complement strand
CTATAGGCTTTGTAATCTCTCTGGAGAGGATTTCAAAACAAAGCACTTTCTCTCTCTCTCTTTCTCTTTATCTCTCTCCCCACCCCACCCCCACCCCTTCTCGCTCTATCTTTGTCTCCCTGGAAGGAAAAAGCGACAGATGTGTCAGCTGTCCTTGATAAAATCCAGTCTCATAGGTAAGGGCCCCTCTCTTATGGTGCAAAGTCTGCTGCACATACAAGTAAATATATCGCATGGCCTTCAGAGGAATTTAGGAGTGAGGACCCAGTGCTACAACACTACTCTGGTTGTTGTTATTGTTGTGAATAATAAATGAGCTGCTCTGAAGCAGGGGTGTAGTGCATCTGTCAGCATAAATATAGACACAGGCAAAGACATAAGCATAGACATAGATATAGGCATAGACAAGAGAAAGACATAAACATAGATGAAGACATAGAGAAGATATAGACATAGGAATAGACATAACTATATAGATATAGATTAAATGTGGCAGACTAATTTATTAACTTATAAATAGAGTAAAATCTCTGGTTTTTCAAAGTTTCAGAATCTGCAATCTCCTGCTGACTGAAATCCATACAGACGTCTCTAAAACCTACGTCTGACCTATCCCTTCCTTCCTTCTACAACTTCCATGGCTCCCCAGTGCCCTCTGGATCAAGTCCAAGTTTTTGATCTGACATTTGACATCAAGGTCCATTCTGACTCTTCAGTTCAGATCCCAGAGCAGCCCACCTTGCTCAGCAGGAGCACATCAATGAAGTCCAAAGTCTTGGCCTTGGCCTTGGCCTTGAGGAAATCATCAACACCCTGATTGAGAAGGATGCGGCGCCGCTCCTGGATGACGGCATCTGTGAAGTCGTGCACCAGGCGGCAGGCTCTGCAGAACCGCTGGGCGTCAGGCGTGAAATAGTACAGGAGGTCCATGTGCAGAAGGAGCTGCTGATTCCTTCTTGCCACGAGGGCACTGAGCTCCAAGATGGCAGCAATGTACTCGCTGGGTTTCCTGCAGGATGAGGACATAAAGGTAAGCAACAATTTAACACACCTGAAAGTCAGAGAGCACCTCCCACCAACACCTGGGAGCTACCTCCCATCAGAAGTGGAGTACCTGAACACAGATGTCTGCATGATACACGGTGGAGGTGAACCATGAAACTTGACTCTCCAAACTATTTTCTCTCCCTCCATCCCGTCTCTGTGAGCTGCCTCCATGCCCCAGGTACTCAGAGCACAACTTGGACATCGTGCTCCTCTCCTCTGTCTCCTAGCCAGATCCAGTCCTGCCTCCTCTCCTTCCTGAAAACTGTCTCCATAGTTCACATCTCATCCTCTTCCCACTGGTCCATGACCCAGCCCCCTCC
>NW_007727455.1:356253-360739 GCF_000696425.1 Galeopterus variegatus | reverse complement strand
CAAGGTCATGAGGCTGATGTGCTCAAACATGTCCAGACGGACACTGTCCTCTGAGGCCAGGTGCTGCCACTTGGCCTGAGAAGAGAAGGGAACAGAGCTGAGGTTGAGACCTGGCTATCTTCAGCCACTCCACAAATCCCAACCACCAAGTTGGACTCCCTGAGAACCAGCTTCTTGGTCTTCTGCCCCAGGCACCCATCCCCAGGGAGAACTAGATTTGGGTGGAAGTAGAAACTGTTACTACTAGGAGATTAAAACCCAAGGCTGGAAGTCAAAAGACCTTGGTTCAAGTCCCAGCTCTGCCTCCTCTGCTCTGCATGTCCTTGGTCATCTCATTGCCCTCCCCTAGGTCCCACCTGTCAAATCTTCAATAATACTAAGACAACCTGCATTGGTGTAAGTCAGACCAGGTTAGAACCCCTGCTCCACCACTTGTAGTTAACTTAATAGCTGGGTGAACTTGGGGAAGATCCCTATTCTCTCTAACCCTCAGTTTCATCATCTGAAATAGGGCAACAATTACTTATACATCAAAGTGTTGTAAAAATTAATTTAGATGACATATATCATGAAATTGGCACATGGCATTGTTTCTAGTACACAGTGAGTATTCAATAAATATTAGCTTTCCTCATCTTCATTATTATCAATTGACTTCAAACATATCCCTATGGGGGGGCGAGGCAAGATGGCAGACAAGAGGTGCCCACAGCACATTCCTGTCACACATAAAAGGATCAGTAGCTAAACATCAATGTGAGCATCTGTGGAAGAGTTCAGAAGTGCAGCAGGAGACTGGTGAGAATGCCATGGATCATGAAAGCCCAGGATGACAGCATAGAGAGGAAAGAGAGGCACACAGCCTCTGCCACCACATCTCCACTACCAGGATCGGTGTAGGAAAGATTTTCCTTTGCAGGGCTGAAAGACAGGCAAAGGGACCAACCAACCCCCATCCTCAACACACAGGACTGAAATTTCTACTGCTGGAGGACCCCTCATCCCCTGCAAACCCAGAGCCAGGTGTGGGGAGCTGCCTAGAACACATGCACTGCATCACTCTAGAACAAGAACATATACTGTGCACTCCCCACCCCCACGTCATGACCCAAGCTGATGGAGAACGGTGCCATCTTGAAACTGAGCCATTGCAAGAGCTTGTCCTGTTCTGAAGACAGTAGCCATGTTGCTTTTCCAGCCTAAGGCTCTGCAGTCATCCCAGTGCACTCACAGGAGAGACTACAACACCCTGATCCCAGCAGCTTGAGGCCTGGACTGAAGGGCGGCTGTGACACCAGACCTGCACATCTGGGAAGACAACTCCAGGTCTGCTGAACTGATGCACACCCATGTCCCCAGCCAAAGATCAGAGAAGCAGAACCCACCCTTCTACCAGTGGCTGAGTTCTGTGTGTGTAAGCTCCAAACCCAGGAAAACAGCTCATCGGTCCCTACCCTAACAAACGTCTCCGGGCCAGTAGAAGTAAAGCATGCTCCTGACCTCCTGGAGAAGCACCAGGAGGTCTCACCCTCAACAGTGCCACCTAGCAGCCTCACCCACTACCCAGGAAGCAGTTGACAGGGGCCCTCTGCAGCCTCATCTAGTGCACAACCCACTGACAGAGAAGTAGCTGGCTGGGCCCCCTTATGTCAGGCCTGCTCCATGGCCTTGACCACTACCCAAGAAGTGGCTGGCAGGGCCCCCTCTGCAGACACATGTGATGGCCTTGTAGTATACTCGATCAAAACCCAAAGACACACTTGCAGGTGAAAGTCCTTCCCCATGCGAGCTCTCTACAATATTCAAAGAAGTAACTGTTCCAGAAGATGCACAGATGTCAATCCAAGAAAAGAAGAAACATGAAAAAACAAAGAAATATTGTACCACCAAAGAAGCATAATAATGTTCTAATAACTGATTGCAAAGAATCAAAAATTTCTGACTTGCCAGAAAAGGAATTCAAATGAATAACCTTAAGAAAACTACAGACAAACAATTCCATGAAGTAAGAAACAATTCATGATCTAAATGAGAAATCAACAAAGAAATAGACATTATAAAAACAGCAACAACCAGAAATCCTGGAATTGAAAAATACATTTAATAGAAACACACACACACACACACACAAAAATCCAAGAGTCTCAATAACAGACTAGATCAAGCAGAAGAAAGAATATCCTATCTTGAAGGCAACTGTTTAAAAAAAACCCAGAAAGAAAAAAAATACAATTTTAAAAAATAAAGCCTACAAGATTTATGGGATACTATCAAGCAAACAAATATTTAATTTATGGTCATTCCAGAAGAAGAAGAAAACAAAAAAGATATTGAAAACCTATTTAAGGAAACAATAGCTGAAAGCATCCCTAGTCTGGGGAAATATATGGACATCCAAATCCAGGAAGCACAAAGGTCTGCAAATAGATTCAATCCAAAAAGGCCCACTACAAGACACACATTGGAGTCAAACTGTCAAAAGTTAAAGTCAAAGACAGTTCTAAAAAGAGCAAGAGAAAAGTGCCAAGTCACTTATAATGGAATCCCCATTAGACTAACAGCAGACTTTTCAGCAGAAACCCTACAGGCCAGGAGAGAACTGAATAGAACTTCATCAATATGGAAAACCACCAAACCACAAGGATAAACAATAAGAGAGAAAGAAAGAAACAAAGAATACACAAAACAATCAGAAAACAGCCAAAAAATGATGAGAATAAGACCTCACACATCAATAATAAGCACAAATGTAACCAGATTAAATGCCCCAATGAAAAGACACAGACTGGGTGAATGGATTAAAAAAAAATAAAAGACCCATCCATATGCTGCCTGCAAAGAACACTCCTTACTTACAAAGACACACATACACTGAAAGTGAAGGGATGAAAAAAAGTATTCCACAGAAATGGAAAAGAAAGGTGAGCAGGAGTAGCTATAGTTATATCAGATACAGCAGATTTTAAATCAAAATCTATAGTAAGAGATAAGGAAGGGCATTATGTAATTATAAAGGGATTGATACAGCAAGAGGATATAACAATTATCAATATATATACACCCAACATCAGAGCACCCAGATATATAAAGCAAATATTATCATACCTAAGGGAGAGACAGATGCCAACACAATAATAGTTGAGGACTTTGACACCCCATTCTCATCATTGGAAAGATCATCAAAACAGAAAATCAACAAATATTGGATTTAAACAGCTCCATAGACCACATGGACCTAACAGACATTTACAAAACATTTCACCCAGCAACTTCAGAATACACATTCTTCTCATCAGCATATGAAAATTCTCCAGGATTGACCATATGCTGGGCCATAAAACACTCTCAACAAGTATTTTTGACAAAAGAGCCAAGAACATACATTGGGGAAAGGGCAGTCTCCTCAATAAATGGTGCTGGGGAAACTGAAGATCTGTATGCAGAAGAATGAAATTAGACCCCTACCTCTCACTACATACCCAAATCAACTCAAAATGCATTAAAGACTTAACTGTAAGACCTGGAACTATAAAATTTCTAGAATAAAACACAGGGGAAGCACTTCAGGATTTAGGACTGGGCAAAGATATTATTAATTAGACTTCCAAACCACAGGCAACAAAAGCAAAAATAAACACATGGGATTATATCAAACTAAAAACTTCTGCACAGCAAAGTAAACAATCAACAGAGCAAAAAGACAACCTGTGGAATGGGAGAAAATATTTGCAAACTATATATTTAACAAAGGTTTAATATTCAGAATATACAAAGAACTCAAAGAGCTCAATAGTAAATAAAATAAAACAATCCAATTTAAAAATGGGCAAACGGGCCAGCTCACTTGGGAGAGTGTGGTGCTCTTAACACCAAGGCCAAGGGTTTGGATCCCTATATAGGGATGGCCAGTTAGCTCACTTGGGAGAGCGTGGTGCTGACAACACCAAGTCAAGGGTTAAGATACCCTTACTGGTCATCTTTTAAAAAAAAAAAATTTTTTAAATGGGCAAAGGAGCTGAATAGACATTTCTTAAAAGAAGAAATACAAATGGCCAACAAAAAAAAATTTTAAATGGGCAAAGGAGCTGAATAGACATTTCTTAAAAGAAGAAATACAAATGGCCAACAGGTATATGAAAAAATGCTCAACATCAGTAATCATCAGGGAAATACAAATCAAAACAACAATGAGATGTCATCTCACCCCAGTTAGAATGACTATTACCAAAAAGAAAATAACAAATGATGGTGAGGATGTGGAAAAAGGGGAACTCATACATTGTTGGTGGGAATGTAAATTAGTACAGCCATTATGGAAAATAGTATGGAGATTTCTCAAACAGCTACAGATAGAACTAGTATATGATCCAGCTATCCCACTACTAGGAACATTTCCAAAGGAGGAAGTCAACAAGTCAGAGGGATACCTGCACTCCCATGTTTATTGCAGCTCTATTCACAATAGCCAAGAAGGGATGAAAAAAAA
>NW_007727455.1:354948-355649 GCF_000696425.1 Galeopterus variegatus | reverse complement strand
ACCTGCACTCCCATGTTTATTGCAGCTCTATTCACAATAGCCAAGAAGGGATGAAAAAAAATAAATGTTCACCAATGGATGGCTGGATGAAGAAAATGTGGTATGTATACAAAATGGAATACTACTCAGCCATAAAAAAGAATAAAATTCAGCCATTTGCAGAAACATGGATGAGCTTGGAAAAAATTGTGTTAAGTGAAATAAGACAGGCACAGAAAGAGAAATACCACATGTTCTCACATATGGAAGACAAAAAAGTTGAACTCATAGAAGTAAAGAGTAGAATAGTGGTTACTAGAGACTAGGAAGAGGATGATGGAGGGGGAATGGGGATAGGGTGGCCAATGGATACAAAACTGTAGAGAGACAGGAAGAATAAGATCTAGTGTTCTACAGCAATATAGGGAGACTATAGTCAAGAGCAAATTACTGCATAACTTCAAGTATGTAGTTGCACGTTCCCAACATCAAGAGTATGTTGAACGTCCCCAACACAAAGAGGTAACAAATGTTTGAGATGGATATGCTAGACACCCTGATGTGATCATTACACACAGTATAAATCTTCCCAACTATCATATCATATTCCATAAATATATACAGTTATCGTAGGCAAATTAAGAAAAAATAAATTAAAAAGAAAAAAATTCAGAGACAGAAGTAGATTTGAGGTTACCAGAAATGAAGGGGGTGGGAGGGGG
>NW_007727455.1:330004-354683 GCF_000696425.1 Galeopterus variegatus | reverse complement strand
GGGGGTGAAGGGAAAATGAGAAGTCATGGCTTAATGTGTATAGAGTTTATGTTTAGGATGAAGGAAAAAGTTTTGGAAATAAAGTAGTGTTTGCACAGTATTGTGAATGTATTTAATTCCATGCAATTGTATGTTTTAAAATGCTTAAAGTGAAAATAAATTAAAGTAAAGTAAAATGCTTAAAATGGAAATTCTTGTTGTATATGTTTTACCAAAATAAATAATTAAATATATATACATACACATATATATCCCTAGTTTGGGAGAGGCTGTCCTCCATGGGTCTTGAAAATCTTTGATGGGTATGCCAGGATTGCAAGGCCCTGTTCTTCTTAAACTGGGTCAGTTGTATTTGCAGAGAACAAGGTAATGACTCCCCCGAACAAATATCAGACTTCCTTCTGCTTGCTATGAAAGAGGATTCCTTAAGCCTATTGCTACTCCCGTGTAGTGCAACATACTACAAGAGCAGAGATATGTGGAAGCCCACTTGTGTCATCCCCATGGGATACGGGTGGCTTGGAGAAAGGATGCAAACCAACCAGAAGTACAGAACGCTTGCTGTGCCAAGAGTAATAAACTACCCTTTGTCTCTGACCCTGGAGTCTTATGCCTTCTGGCAGAAGCCATGAGCAGTAACAAGCCAACTTATCACCTTGCAAGTAAGAAAAAATCCCAGGAAATCCACAAAACCCTTAACCCTAATTTTCCACTTCTCCCTGTATCTACACGTTTTGCAATGTGATTTTTCAGCAACTTCCATCGAGAGATGGAGCCTACCTTATCCCCTTTTAATCTGGATCTGGACTTTCTTTGGCAAACACAGTGTGGTGAAAATGATGAGATAATAACTCTAATAAACCTAAGACGCCAGAAGCACTGCAGCTTCCTTTCACTCTCTGGGACCCTGTCTCCACCATGTGAACAAGCCCAGATGCCTTCTGGAAAAAGAGAATCATAGGGAGGAAAGTCCAGTGGTCCCAGCTGAGGCCATCCCAGATCAGCCTGAAGCTGGCCAAGCCCCAAACATGTGAGAGACCTGAGCCAGGATCAGCAAAGCTGCCCACCTGACCCACAGCTGATCATACACCATGAGTGACCCCATCCACATCCAGAAGAACCAGCCACTGACCCCAGGGACATGTTAACGATCATAAACCCTTATTGCTTTAAACCCGTGAGTTTTGAAGTGACTGTTTACTTGCAATAGTTCCTATGCAATCTTCATCATTACTATCTTGAGTTTACAGAGTGTGTGAGAGAAATAAAGAAATGACCACCTTCTGAGCACCTACTATGTGCCCGGGATGTGACTTCATTTCATTATCTTGACCACATTTAAGTTGGGGATTATCATCCCCATTTTATAGTTGAGGAAACCAAGGCTTGGAGAGGAAGAGTAATGACTCCAAAGCCCTCCAGCAGAGCCAAATTCCAGACTGTTCCATCTGAGGCCCCTCCCCCTTCCCAAGGATCCAGCTGGGACCCTGGGCTCACGCGACTCACGTGCATGATGTTCACACTGTGGTTGAAAATCTTCACATAGGGCTTCAAGATGTTGAAGTGGAAGGCGGGTGTGAGCAGGCGGCGGTGGCGGCTCCACTTGTCACCGGCACTCAGCAGCAGCCCATCCCCTAGTGGGGCAGCCATGGCAGTGGGCAAAGGTGTCACCTTCCATTGGTCCCCCAAGGTTGACCCCAGCCAACCCCCTCACATGCAGTTACTCACCCAGCCAGGGTTTCAGGAAGCCATAGAAAGTCATACTTTTGGGTGCGATGGCAGCTGACAGGAATGAGGACCATCAGGGGCCATAGAGAGGGGGAGGGGAGGGTCTTTGGGTGTTGGGTAGAGGCTCCCACCCAAGAGTCTGCAATTCCCCCTCCAAGCCCAGCATAGCAGGGAGGGGGCTGAGGGAGGAGCAAGCAGGGAGGAGAGTGGGGATTAGGGGGAACCAGACTAGGCTGCAGCAGCAGAGTAGAGCACAGGAACACCCGAACATGACGTGACATACCCCAGCACACCTTGACATGGCTCCTACGTGGTCCAACATGTTCAGCAACACCTGAGCACAGCACAACACTCACAAATACCTTCACATAGACCTAGGACAGCCTCTCTGTCCTGGCACTCTCTGACATCTCTTGACATGGACTTGGGACATATGACATGGCACCAACATGTGTTAACATGTCCTGACATGGCCACAGCATACATGACAAGCTGTGGCATGACATAACACACTCTGATATGGTCCTGAGATGAACTGACATTACCTCAGCATGCCCCACAGATGGACCCCAGACATTATTTGAATATGATCTTGTTAATGTCCCAGACATGGCCCAGGTGTGACCCAGGCAGAACATCAGGCCTGACCCAAACGTACCTTAAGACCTGCTTCAGACAAGACTTAAATAATGTCTCAGACATTTCAAAAAGAGACCCTGGGTCCCAGATTCAGATCAGCCCAAACATTGCCTAGACGTGACCAACAGGAGAAAAAGACAATCTCAAACAGCATCTCACACAGGACAGAGATAGACCCCATATGCCTGAAATGTTTTGGGCCATAGCCAAGCCCCCATAGGATCATCTTCATATGATCCCTGTTGTAAACCAGGTGTAACAAGGTATAACCTATACCAGATATAACCAGGGCCCAGCTCTACACATAAATGTGTCAACATGTGGCTAGACAGCAGATATCACAAGGAAACGCCCAGACATGAACAGACATGACCAGAGGCAAGACAGATGAAGTCCAGGTGAGGCAGAGGCTGGGGCATCTCTGCCACAATCCCTCTGTCTGCACTCAGGTCACCCAGCCATCTGGATGCAACACAGAGATGTCCTCCGTGGGCAAGCTGTGGCCGGTGCAGTGTCTACCTGGAGCAAAGAGCACGGGCTTGATGTAGGTGGGGTGGAAGATGCGGATGACTGCGTGCCAAGGCCCCACCCACCAGCAGCACATATCCCCAAAGGTGCTTGCCAGGCCCTGTATGTACAGGAGACTCTCCTCCGAGTTCCAAATCTGCGGAAGAACAAAGAGGACCCAGTTCATGCTCTTCTAGGATACCACAGAGAAGGACCTGCAGGGCAGAGACCCAGACCCGGGCCCTGGGAATTCCACCCAGCAGCTCTTCGTCCTCTCTGTGCAGAGCCTCCTCCAGAGCTACCTCCCCATGTCTTCGGTACATGACTCTCCAGGTCCCTTGGTTACAGGGACAGAAATGGCCTTTCCCCATTTAGACCCCAAATACCACATTTACCTCGAGTCTCTTCCATCCCATTTCCTAGATAAAGAGTCCAAGGCTCTGAACAATGAAGTCATTTGCTTGTGGTCTCCCAGATAGTAAGTGGCATGCCTGAGACTTAAGGCCAGGTCTGTCTAAATCCAGGGCCTGTGTTCTTAGACATTAACAACTTTTTGCCACCCAAAAATAGCTCTGGGGGGCCCATGTCTGCTAAGACTGGGCGATCAGAGCTATGATTCGATCGGTGATTGAATAAACAATTGGTTCTGTGACCCAGAGGTGGACAATTAAAGTGAATCACTGGCCATTTAGGGGAAACCCAGGAGAAAGACAAACTTTCCCATGGGAACTGAGCTTCTAGTAATCATCGTTGACACCAAGAGGAAAGGGTTGTCTTAAAAAGAAAAGTAATCAGAGGAAGGTAAAGCCAAAGGATGGAGACAGATTCCTGACAACATTGTTTGAGACCTGGATCCAGCTGTGCCTGAAGGCCACCCTCTCTGAAATTTAGAGTCAATAGATTCCCTTTCTTTTCTTAGATCACACAAGGTTGTTTCTATCACTCAAAACTGAAACAGACCTCAGCAGTCAGAGAGAGGTGGGGACCCACCCTGAATCACTCAGTATTTTGGTGTCAGAGCCATGGTCTCTGTGGGACATTGCCCCTTCCCCTGGTCAACCTGGCCTGTTCAAGGATGGGAAGGGAAGAGGTCATGCAAAGGGCACCAGGCTAGGATAAGATCTCCACTTGGAGATTTCTGGGACCTGGAGAAGGAGATCGATGAACATACAACAGATGAGTCACAGGATGGGGGAAAAGGAACGAACCCACCAAAGGTGAATATCATAGAAATAGCGGCCCCGATCCCCCATCATCTGCAAGCCCTCCTCATTACTCTGGGCCTAGGAATAGACAAGCTGACACCAGGCCTGGCAGGGGGCCTTGGATGCTACCAATGCCCTGTATCACGCTGCCCACTGCTTTAAAAATTTCTAGTCATCATTCCAAACTCAGCTCCAGCAGCTCTTCCTCCAGTCCGCCCCATCAGAGGCTTTGTTTCTCCTCTTAGCTGTCATGGCCCATCTCCCTCTGGCCCATTCCTGACCACACAAAGTTGGGGGTGTCTCTGTCCAAATCCATCTCCTCAAAGTTGGGGCTTCCTTCAGATAGGGCCTTGAATTGAGACGTCTGGGGACCCCACTGGTGCCCAGGACACCAGGGTGGGTTAGGCAGACAGCAGTGGAGGACTGAGATAGAGCTCGTGAACACATGCAAGAAAGAGAAGATGGCTGAGAGAGGAGAGGGAGGAGGAGCCAGGGTCCTGCAAGGGCTGCACAGAATCTTGGGGGTGGAGAGGCTGGAAGCCCTCAAATGTGCCACGGCACCCACCACCACAAGCTCACATAGGTACCTGAGGCATTGATGACAGACTGGATGATGTCAGGGTGGCACAAAGTGACAAGGGGGGAGATGGGGCCCATCCAGATCTTAAATCCCTGGGAGTAGGTGGACACCAGCTGAGTCACCTTCCTCAAGCCCTGCTCTGTGGGGGTGATCTGCAAGCAAGCCGGGGCAGTCACCTCCTGTGATGGTTCATTGCAGGTATCAACTTGACTGGGCTAAGAGATGCCCAGATAGCTGAGAAAGAATTATTTCTGGGTGTGTCTGTGAGGGTGTTGCCAGCAGAGATTAGCATTTGAATATGTAGCTGGGCATCATCCAGTTTTTTGAAGGTCCGAATAGAACAAAAACAAAAGAAGGGCAAATTCACTCTCTCTTCTGGAGCTGGGACATTGGACATCAGAACTCCAGGCTATCGCACATTCTGTCTCCAGGACTTACACCGGCAGCCCCCAGGTTCCCAGGCCTTCAGACTCACAATAAATTAAACCACTGGCTTCTGTAGTTCTCCAGCTTTCAGATAGAATATTGTGGGACTTCTCAGCCTTCATAATTTTTTTTTTTCATAGCTGGAGGGTACAGGAATCGAACCCTGGATCTTGGTGTTACCAGCACCACACTCTAACCAGCTGGGCCTGCATAACCACATGAGCCAATTCATATATGTGTGTATGTATCATAGCTGGAGGGTACAGGAATCGAACCCTGGATCTTGGTGTTACCAGCACCACACTCTAACCAGCTGGGCCTGCATAACCACATGAGCCAATTCATATATGTGTGTATGTATATACACACACATGCACACACACACACATAATTGATTCTATTTTTCTGAAGAACCCTGACTAACACACCTCCCCAAAAGGGGCCACAGCGGGTCCCCCTGGCAGCCTCCAGAGGTGGCACAGCCTCTGCAGTGAACTTGTGTCTGGACTCTTCATGGATGGAGGGAATCTCTGCTTTGTCCTGCTGCTTCCTTCTTGGGGCCATCTCTAAGTGCCAGGGTGCATCCCAGGGTAGATAAGGAAGGTGTGCTGTCTGCCTGAAGAGAGGCCCACCTTGGCTCAGAAGAATGGATTTTCTCATTCTGGAGTGATTTCAACCTGGGGGCAGCTATAGGGGTGGTTTCTGGGCAGCAGTGTGTCCTCAAGACTCATCCCTAAGGCTGTTCCCCACATCCTCTCACATCCTGGCTTGTTCACATGGCCTCCCGTCCCTCCCATGGAGAAAGGTCTGCATACCTGGTGCTGAGGATTGAGTGAATTATGTTCCCCAAATTTCATATGTTGGAAACTTAATTCCTACTGTTACTGTTGAGGGTGGGAAATCTTATTATGGTAATTGAAAGGTGGGGCCTTGAAGAGGTGATTGGATTGTAGCACCATGCTGTAGTGAACGGATTAATAATGGTGGTCAGGGGCGTGGAGAGAGCTTTAGAAGAAGAGCACCTGAGAGGTTATTGTCTCTCTGCTCCACCATTTTCTGCCATGTGAGACCTCTGGCTCATTGTTACCACCCCCAAGACCCTCACCACGTGTGCTCCCTGAAATCTGAACTTCCTAGCGTCCAAAACTGTAAGCAATAAATTTTGTTTTCTTTATAAATTACCCAGTTCCAAGTATTTTGTTCTAAGCAACACAAATGGACTAATACACCTGGTGCCTTGGGTTGAATATCCCCCCAAAACTTAGTTCCCACTGTAACTGTTGAGGGTGGGAAATCCTATTATGGTAACTGAAAGGTGGGGTTTTGAAGAGGTGATTGGATTGTAGGATCGTGCCTAGTGAATGGATTAATAATGGGCAGGGGCGTGGTTCTGAGGTCTTCAAAAGAAGAGCACATGAGAGGTTAGTCTCTCTCTCTCTGCTCTGCCATTTTCTGCCAGTCCTAGACTGGACTTCCCAGACTCCGAAACTGTAAGCGATAAATCTTGTTTTCTTTATAAATTACCCAATTCCAAGTATTTTGTTATAAGCAACAGAAACGGACTAATACACCTGGGATCTTCCAGACCTGTCAGACCACAGGGAACAGAGGTGAGCTCTGACTGTCCACCTATGGGCAACTTCTGCACACCTGGTTCTGTGCATAGGGCGTCCTGTGCATGATGTCACTGATTCTGTGCACACAACCATCAATCATGCCTTTGCAAATAAAAGCAGGTCTAAGTCAGAGGTCAGGGTCTGGGGGAAGGGAATCAAAGAGGGTTTCTGAAAGAGGAAGTGAGTGGACACCTTTTATCAGGTTGGGAAACAGGGTGCATTGGTACATCTTAGAGAGGAACAGCAAGATTAGAGGAAGGTGCCCCAGGAAGGGGANATATTGTGGGACTTCTCAGCCTTCATAATTTTTTTTTTTCATAGCTGGAGGGTACAGGAATCGAACCCTGGATCTTGGTGTTACCAGCCCACACTCTAACCAGCTGGGCCTGCATAACCACATGAGCCAATTCATATATGTGTGTATGTATATACACACACATGCACACACACACACATAATTGATTCTATTTTTCTGAAGAACCCTGACTAACACACCTCCCCAAAAGGGGCCACAGCGGGTCCCCCTGGCAGCCTCCAGAGGTGGCACAGCCTCTGCAGTGAACTTGTGTCTGGACTCTTCATGGATGGAGGGAATCTCTGCTTTGTCCTGCTGCTTCCTTCTTGGGGCCATCTCTAAGTGCCAGGGTGCATCCCAGGGTAGATAAGGAAGGTGTGCTGTCTGCCTGAAGAGAGGCCCACCTTGGCTCAGAAGAATGGATTTTCTCATTCTGGAGTGATTTCAACCTGGGGGCAGCTATAGGGGTGGTTTCTGGGCAGCAGTGTGTCCTCAAGACTCATCCCTAAGGCTGTTCCCCACATCCTCTCACATCCTGGCTTGTTCACATGGCCTCCCGTCCCTCCCATGGAGAAAGGTCTGCATACCTGGTGCTGAGGATTGAGTGAATTATGTTCCCCAAATTTCATATGTTGGAAACTTAATTCCTACTGTTACTGTTGAGGGTGGGAAATCTTATTATGGTAATTGAAAGGTGGGGCCTTGAAGAGGTGATTGGATTGTAGCACCATGCTGTAGTGAACGGATTAATAATGGTGGTCAGGGGCGTGGAGAGAGCTTTAGAAGAAGAGCACCTGAGAGGTTATTGTCTCTCTGCTCCACCATTTTCTGCCATGTGAGACCTCTGGCTCATTGTTACCACCCCCAAGACCCTCACCACGTGTGCTCCCTGAAATCTGAACTTCCTAGCGTCCAAAACTGTAAGCAATAAATTTTGTTTTCTTTATAAATTACCCAGTTCCAAGTATTTTGTTCTAAGCAACACAAATGGACTAATACACCTGGTGCCTTGGGTTGAATATCCCCCCAAAACTTAGTTCCCACTGTAACTGTTGAGGGTGGGAAATCCTATTATGGTAACTGAAAGGTGGGGTTTTGAAGAGGTGATTGGATTGTAGGATCGTGCCTAGTGAATGGATTAATAATGGGCAGGGGCGTGGTTCTGAGGTCTTCAAAAGAAGAGCACATGAGAGGTTAGTCTCTCTCTCTCTGCTCTGCCATTTTCTGTCAGTCCTAGACTGGACTTCCCAGCCTCCGAAACTGTAAGCGATAAATCTTGTTTTCTTTATAAATTACCCAATTCCAAGTATTTTGTTATAAGCAACAGAAACGGACTAATACACCTGGGATCTTCCAGACCTGTCAGACCACAGGGAACAGAGGTGAGCTCTGACTGTCCACCTATGGGCAACTTCTGCACACCTGGTTCTGTGCATAGGGCGTCCTGTGCATGATGTCACTGATTCTGTGCACACAACCATCAATCATGCCTTTGCAAATAAAAGCGGGTCTAAGTCAGAGGTCAGGGTCTGGGGGAAGGGAATCAAAGAGGGTTTCTGAAAGAGGAAGTGAGTGGACACCTTTTATCAGGTTGGGAAACAGGGTGCATTGGTACATCTTAGAGAGGAACAGCAAGATTAGAGGAAGGTGCCCCAGGAAGGGGAGGGGTTGAGAGACTGGCCACAGCTCTCTCCTGGCTCAGCTGTGCCTGTGTGCATGCGTGTGTGTGCATGTGTGTGCGTGTGTGTGTGTGTGTGTGTGTGTGCGTGTGTCCGTGGTCATAGCTAATTTCTGAGGGAATGCGGCAGCCCAGAGATGGGCAGACACAAGGAAATGGGACAGGCAGGGGGTGTACCCTGGACACTGCCCCTCAGGAGGCCTCAAGTCCAGCAGTGGAGAATATGGGAACACCAGGGGGTCCCTGCTCTGCGGAGCCTGCCCTGATGTGGGGAAAACAGGCAGGAAATGGATCCAGAGCAGGCTGTGAGGGGGATCAGGGGTGAGACGACTTGGGATGGCACCGCAGAGGTCAGAGTGAGCCACCTCCCTCCCTTCTCTGCTGCCGGGACCCCAGCCCACCCCCTGACTCCCAGACTTCTGAGCCCCATTCTGGCCCCTCAGGAAGTCCAAGCACCCTGACACCCAGTCCTGTTGCCTCACTCACCAGGCCCAGGTGACCCCAAAACCAGTTTCGCTTTGGGGGTTGTGGGAAACATCGGAGGTGGCGACAGTTGTCATAGAAGGTGTAGGTCCAGGACAGGACACGAGCCAGGAGCCAGGTGGCTCCAACCAGCAGCAGAAGCAGCCACGGGGAGGCTGCCACCGGCCCCAGGCCCAGCCAGGACAGGCTCAGCTGCAGCATCCTGCAGGCAGATGGGACAGAGGTGAGGACGTGAGGCCAAGGCAGGGCCACGGGAGCTCCAGGGACAGTGGAGAGGGGCAGGGAAGTTGGTGATGGGGGCAGGGCAGGGAGGGCTCAGAGATGGGTCAACAAGGACTGAGAGGAGGGAGGGAGACCCAGGGAGATCCAGGGGAGGAGGCAGAGTGAGTGGGAGAGGAGGAGGAGAGCCTGATGAGAGAGGAAGGAAGAGACTGATTAGAGTTCAGAAAAACCCAGCCTGAAACACTGGGGCGTGGCGGGGGACTTAGTTACCCGGAAACCACCAGATTCCTGAGCCAGTACAATCCCTGTACCCACCCCCACCTTGGACAGTTTCCCTCCCTGTCCTGAGCCAAGTCCCTCCACCCCCGCCACTCCCAACCTGGCACCTTCTGTCAAGAGCAGCTTGTCCCAAAAAACCTCCTCCCCTCCTCTGCTGGGAGCTCTTTGCTCCTGTCCACTGATTTAGGGAAGCCTGCAGGAGGCTGGGCTGGGCTGGGCCAGCCAATCCCCGAAGGCCTGGCTGCCTCATTCCTGCCTGCATCACCGGCCAAAACATGGGGCAGGAACCACTGGTTGCGGAAAAACCAACTCATAGTGACACAACATGAGCGCTGGGCCTTTCATCACCTTTCAAGCTGGCTGGGGAGTAACTTGAGGTGCAGTGAAGTGGGTAGAGGTGGGTCCTGCTGGGTGCAGAGGAACCAACTGAGGATGATAGAGTATAGGCACTGGATCCTCAGGACTCAGCACCTCCCACAGGTGGTGAAGGGTAAGTTGGGGGGTGGTCAAAGATGACTCTGAGCCCCAAAGTTTACTGCTACTCCTGCCCTTCCAAGGCCAGGGTGCGACAGGTAAATGCATGAACTTGAGAAAGTTCAAGCACCAGGTGAGCAGGGCCAAGCCAAGCCTTGTCCCAGAACATCTCCCGAGCTCCGCTGCAAGCTTGGGCCAGGAGAATGTCCTGCACCCTTTCTTGGTGCAGAATCATGAGGCTCTGAGAAGGAATCATCTGGACCCCCAGATGCACAGCCTGGCAGGAGTTCAAGTTCTATCTCTGGGCAGCCCAGAGCCCAGATTGAAACATGACTGCTTAGAGCAGAAACAAAGAACCCAGCCTCTCCAGGGATTACCCAGGTCAGATTCTGGGGATGAAGAACCCAGCTGGAAGAGGAAACCTGGAGGCTGGACTCTGGATCAGAGGTCAGAGGACAAAGGGGAGGCCTGGGGGCAAGGGAGAGAGGGGTAAAAACTGAGTTTCTCAGAGAAGAAGAACTTCTGTCTGGAGACTGCAGAATCAATTCCTGCCTGAGTTTCAGCCTGGTGGCCTACTGTCCTGCAAATGACGGACTTGCTAGCCCCATAACTGCATGAGCCAATTCCTTAAAATAAATCTCTTAAGGTATATTTCTTAAGATAAATATATGACGTACATCTTAAAAAAATACACCTTAAGATACATATAGGATATATCTTAAGACAAATATGTAAGGATAGATAGAAGATAGATTCTGTTGGTTCTGTCTCTCTGAAGATTCCTGATGGATACAGAAGTGAAATCTAATCCCCCTGTCCTTGAATCTAGGATGTCTCAGTGACTTATTCCAGGACCCTTGGAATGCACACTCTTGGACAAGCTGCCGCATTGAAAGGAAGCCTAAGCAGCCCCGTGGAGATGCCCTATGTGAGAGGAACCAGGGACCCCAGCTGATAACTTGCACCAAATTGCCAGCCACAAGAGTGAGCCACCTTGGAAGTGACTCCTCCAGCTTTAGACGAGCTGCCCCGGCTGGTGCCTTGTAGGGTAGCAAAAGCTGTCCCTGCTGAGCCCTGCCCGAATGGTAAATTTGTAAGCAAACTAGACATTTATAGTTTTAAGCTACTAAGTTTCCTAGTAGTTCATACAATAATAGATAACTGAAACAGATACTATTCGCAGCAAGTTTGGGGTCCCGAAAAAACTGATTATGTGTGCATAAATATACATGTTAAATAATGTTCATATATGCAATTTAAAAAAAAAATCACATCAAACTTCTGGGCTGGGAGTAAGAAGCAGAAGCAGAAAATGGAAGAAATTCCCTTCTAAATTTCTACAATGACAAATTTTTTTTACTTCAAGCCCATGTAACATTGAGAGAGAGTAGTACAGGTCTTACAACAGCACTGCTGGCACGCAATTAGCACCAGCATGTGCTTGCCAGTATTACTATTCTGAGTTTGTGGTAGAATAAAGACATGGGCACCAGCCATGAACTCTCTGGCATACACATCATGGGCGTTGCTGGCTGTAAACATTCCCTGTTCATTCTCTTTTCCCTTAGCAGCAAGGAGGTTCTTGGCAGAGGAACAGGCTTCCAGTTTGGGGTCAGACAGTCCATGGTCCAAACCAAGCTTTGCCACTCTTCAGCTGTGTGGTCTTGGGCAAGTGACTTGCCCTCTCTGAGCCTCAATTCTTCCTTGGTAAAAAAGGCACAGCAATGGGCCTATGGGAATTGGAGTGTCCAGCTAACATGTGTGTCTTAGTCTGGGTTCCCCAGAAGTAAACCCTGAAGCAAGGATTCAAGTGCAAATGCTCTATTTGGAGGGGACCCTAAGACAAGCATTCTACTGACAGCTGTTTCTTTGAGAGGTGACCCCAGGAAACACCAGGAGGGCAGAAGGGCACTGAGACAGGAAAGGGAAGGCAGCAGTTAAAGGGACCTTTATCAAGGACTTTTCTAATGTAGGCAACCAGGGCTCTGTCTAGCTGGGGACCTCTGGGAGACAGCATAGAACTTGCACCTCAGAGTCATCCCACCCGGAGCAAGGAAGCTGGGTATTTATCCACTGATACCCACCAGTCATTACTCAGGGCTGCTTCCAAGGGCATTATTTCTCCAAAATGTCCTGCCTGCACTGCAAGGATCAGGCCTGGGGACAGGGACAGGGGGCTTTGACAGCCGCTCCGGCGATGAGCAGGAGCACAGCCTGATATGGACAGTTAGTTACAGTGGCTCAGTGAACGGAGTTCTCCCCTCCGCACACACCCACATGCACACACATTCACATACAATCGTGTACACACACGCATGCACACAGTTACACCCACACACCCGAACATGTGCACACACAGTCCCCCAAACGCACACGCGGTCACACACAATCACACACAGTTACACATTCAAACGCGCACATGTGCACAAAAACATTGAACTAATGGCGAAGGGACTCCTTAGAGCCTGTTGTCCCCAAACCTTCCAGCAGAGGGAGCCTCCTTCACAGTCAGGAGAGTGACAGGACCAAGCCTGGGTGTGCTTTGAGAATTACACTTGCGGGTGCAGCAGAGTCCGGGAGACCCCGGGCTCCACGCCTCCCCGCTCCCTCTCTCATTCATTCCCCCTCATGGTCCTTACCAGAAGCCCAATATGTACTGCGAGCACGATGATCCTGTAAAATCCGCATGACAAAGGAAAAACCGAGGTGTCAAGAGAGGCAGTCACGTGCCCAAAGCCAGCGCTAGGAAAAGGCAGCGCTGGAAGCTGGACGCACATACGTGGGCTCCCCAGGAGAAGTTCTTTTGTTTGCTTGTTTTGACTGGCTGATGGTAGGGTTGCACCTAAGGGGACCAGGAGGTGTTTGGCGAATGATGCGCGCTTGGAGAACCTCAGTCGGGACTGGGGTGTGGGAGAGGCTCCAACAGCAAGAGTCAGATGGCTCCCGCAGGGTCCGGGACTGCACGTTTCCAATTCGGCCTCCGAGAACCTCGGACAGGGGATTCCGGCCGATCCCAGCACATGCCACCTGGCGGCGCCCCAGGACACACGCTGCCACCGCCCCCTTCAGCACAGCTGGCCGGCTCATGCTCATCTCCTCCACGCCCCCACCCCAAGCCCTGTTGACAAAGAGACCCAAATCAGGACCGGGGGCCTGAGGAATGGGACAGAAAAGGACTCAGGACCCCTGCTGAGGCCCCAACATAAGGATATCATTGTAGGACCTTGGGTGAGTCACTTCTGAGGTCTCAGTTTCCACCACTGTTAAATGAGATAATAACTGCGATCTCATAAATCAGCGTGAGAATTAAATGAGAATATACGGGAAGAGCATGCAGAAAGCATTCGATCCATTTTAAATCTCATTATTATATTAACTTTGGAGACCCCCAGGGCTCAGTTCTTAAATTTCTCCTTCATGTATACACACACACACACACACACCCTGTGGAAACCTCACCCAATCTTGGGGCTTTTAAACACTATCTAAATACTAAGACTTCCCAAATGTGCATCCCCAGCCCAGAACTCTTTTCTGAATTCTAGAACCTTCTATCCAACTGCCTCCTTGACATCTCCAACACCTCTAGGCCAAAACTGACATCCTGATCTCACCCCCACCCCCCCGGAAAAACGACTTCCTCCACTCAGTATTCCCCATGTCAGTAAGTGGCAGTTTTATCTTTCCAGGTGCTCAAGCCTGGAGTCTGCCTCTTCTTCCAAACCCCACATTTGATTGATCCATCAGCAAATCTGACAGCACTACGTTTATGGAACAATCACTCTTCATCAGAATCCAATCATCCCTCATCACCTCTATAGCACCCAGCATGGTTCAAGCCACCATCCTCTCTCACCTGGACTAATGCAATCATCCCATCTGATCTCCCTAATCTCATCCTTACCCCACACAGACTCTGTATGACATAGCAAACAAAGACCGTATGACAAATCTCGTTCCTCCTCTACTCAGAACCCTCCATGGCTCCCCATTTCTTTCACAGTAAAAGTCAAAATCTCTCCCAGGCAGATCAGCCTCCTGGATGGTTTGCTTTAAAAACAGCGTTTGCTGTGCAGATGTCAGGATGCACTGAGGTGTGTCCTTTGCTGTCTATCTGTGGAGGGGGCTCACAGAACCAATGCCAAGATGATGCTTTCAAGGGCCAAACTTGCTGTCGGCAGGGACCTACTGCACATTGGCAAAGGAAAAAAGGAAGATTCTAAAAGCAGAGGAGGTATTTTCACAAAGAGATTTCACTGGTGCTATTACCCTATTGGAGTTCAAACTTCATGTCAGAAAAGAAGAGGATACTAATTTGTGGATTGGATACTATGCTTTTCAACTGGGTGGCTACAAGAGAGCTCTGGAGAAATATGAAAATGTGATAAAAGAGGAAAATTGCAATCCTGAAGTCTGGGTGAACCTAGCCTGCACCTATTTCTTTCTTAGGATTATAAACAAGCTGAAGCAGCTGGATTTGAAACTCCAAAAAGCTGACTCCAAAACCACCTGCTCTTCCACTGGCTCACAAGAGAAGATTTACTTTTGCTTCTGGCAGCCCCATAGGATAGGGACAAATCAACTGTTTCTTGTCAGGGATGCACTGCCAATATCATCCTGAATGTGGAAAAGGTGAAAGCCTTTCCCTAAAGAACAGGAACAAGACAAGGATGCCCACTCTCACCACTTCTATTCAACATAGCATTGGAAGTACTAGCCAAAGCAATGAGGCAAGAGAAAGAAATAAAGAGCATCCAGATTGGAAAAGACAGAGTCAAACCATCCTTGTTTGCAGATGATGTGATCTTATATATAGAAAAACCTAAAGACTCTACCAAAAAACTTTTAGAGCTGATAAATGCTTTCAGTAAAGTTGCAAGATACAAAATCAACATGCAAAAATCAGTAGCATTTTTATACTCCAACAACAAACCAGCAGAAAAAGAAATCAGGAAAGCAAGTCCATTTACAATAGTCACCAAAACAATAAAATGCCTAGGAATAAATTTAACCAAAGACGTGATAGATCTCTACAATGAGAACTTATAAACCACTGCTGAAAGAAATTTAGAAAGACACAAAAAGAAGGAAAGACATTCCATGGTCTTGGATTGGAAGAATTAACATTAAGAAAATGTCAATACACCCAAAGTGATCTACAGATTCAATGCAATCCCCATCAAAATAGTAATGACACTTTTCACAGAAATATAAAACCAATCCTAACATTCATATGGAACAACAAAAGACCCTGAATAGCCAAAGCAATCCTAAGCAAAAAAATAATAATAAAGCTGGAGGCGTTAAACTACCTGACTTCAAGTTATACTAAAAAGCTATAGTAACCAAAACAGCATGGAACTGGCATAAAAACAGACACTCAGACCAACAAAACAGAACACAGAACCCAGAAATCAACCCAAAAACTTACAGCTAACTGATTTTTGACAAAGGCAACAAGAACACACAATGAGGAAAAGACTGCACCTTCAATAAATGGTGCTGAGAAAACTGGACATGCATCAGTAGGAGAATGAAACTAGATCTGTACCTCTCACCATATACCAAAATCAACCCGAAGTGGATTAAGACTTAAATATAAGACCTGAAACTATAAAACTCCTGAAAGAAAACATAGGGGAAATACTTAGGGAAGTAGGACTGGGCAAAAACTTTATGAAAATATGTGTAATCAATTATGTTTCAATAAAAAGATAAAAATAGTTGAAATGATTTTTTTCTTTTGAGAAACATAACTATTTTTTTTAGGCAAATGACCTGAATAGACATTTCTCAAAAGAAGACATAAAAATGGCCAAGAAGTATACGAAAAAATACTCAGTTGTCAGGGAATTGCAGGGAAATGCAAATCAATACCACACTGAGATATCATCTCACCCAGTTAGAATGGCTATTATCAAAAAGACAGAGAATGACAAATGCTGGTGAGGATATGGAGAAAGGGGACCCCTCCTACACTGATGGTGGGACTGTAAATTGGTGCAGCCATTATGGAACACAGTATGGAGTTTCCTCAAACAACTACAGATAGAACTACATACGACCCAGCAATCCCACTGCTGGGTATATACCCAGAGGAACGGAAATCATCATGTCAAAGGGACACCTGCACTCCCATGTTTATCACAGCTCTATTTACAATAGTCAAGAGTTGGAACCAACCTAAATGTCCATTGTAGGACAATCAGATAAGGAAAATGTGGTATATTTTCACAATGGAATACTACTCTGCCATATAAAAGAATGAAATACTCCCATTCACAGCAACATGGATGAACTTAAAGAAAGTTATGTTTAAAAAATAAAAAGAAAGAAAAGAAAATTATGTTAAGTGAAATAAGCCAAGCACAGAAAGAGAAATACTGCACACTCTCACTCATAAGTGGGAGCTAAAAAAATAAACAAATACATAAAAGAAAGAAAGATACAACGATCACAATAATACATTGAACTTTCTAAAGGAGAGAACAGAATTGAGGTTACCAGAGGTTGGAAAGGGGGAGGGGGAGTGGGGTTAGTGAGAAATTGGTAAAGGGGCACAAAAAATGATTACATTGTGTAATGTTGAATATATTAATTATCCTAATTTGAGCATCACATATTGCACACAGGTATTGATATTCAACATGGTACCCCACAGATATGTACAATCAATTATGTTTCAATTAAAAGAAAGAAAAGAAAGTCAAAATCCTTAGTAGTCTCCAAGACTCTGTGTGAATTTACTTATTCACTTATTTATCATTTATCATTTATCTCCCCCTCTAGATGTCAACTACGCAAGGACTCAAACAGTGTCTTGGTCACAGTAGATGCTCAATAAACATTTGTTGAATTAATATTATTATTGTTGACATTGTCATTGCCCCACCAATCCCCTATCAGGGACTACTCCACTGTATATTTCCCCCAGCCTGGGCATCACCCTTACTGACTTCCTCAGTAAGCTCCCATGTCTAGATAGTCACCCCAATCGAGTCTCTTCCTGTCCTGCCTGAACCTCGGTTTCCCTCTTCCCCAGGGCTCCAACCCCAGTGCCCCTCACAAGCCACCTCCTTGCCAGCCCCATATCTATGTCCTGCCCTGCCCCTGCTCACACACCCTCCGTAGCTCCCTATTGCCCTCAGCATAAAGCCTGTGCATTGGGCCTTTTACCACTCCTCCTCCACTCCACGTATCGAACCACTTCCAGCCCCTGGTGAATTCCTCGAGCACATCGTGCTCTCCACCCCAAAGCATTCGTGGATACTGTTTCTTCTGCCTGGAATGTTCCTCCCTCTTCTTGTCACCCACTCAACTTCTACTCCTACTTCAGCATCAGAGAAGTTCTCCCTGACTCGCCCCCATCCCCCTACTACATTCGCCCCAGCACCAGGGGCCTCTAGTTTGCAGCACTTGTCACAGGCTGTAAATGAACATTCACACGTGGAATTATTTGTTCAACATCTGTCTCCCTCTCCACGACGGCAGGAATTGGGCCTATCTGTGCTCCCGGCCTTGGGCCAGCAGTCCCTTAATTAATATGTGATCAGTTGATTAAATAAACGAATGCACGAAATGTCCCCAAAAAAGTCTGATTTTGTGCCCTAGGGAAAACGGCTTCCCAGCCTCCGAGCCCACAGCTTCCCTCAGGCGCTTCCCAACTGCACAGAGCCCCGTATTCCCATCCTGGGCTCCAGGTGTGAGGGTCTGGCTTGGCTAGTGGGTGGAGGTTGGGAGGGAGATGTCTGCATCCTTTGCTTTTATTCTACAAATATCAGAACACTCAGCAAAGGGCTTTTGAGCAAGCGAGACAGGAAGAGTCTTGTGACGGTCTGGGTTTACAAAACAACAACGAAAGCAAACAACCCGAGCCCCGGATACAGCCCGACGCCCGAGCAGTCCGCCCATAGGTGCTGAGGGCCTCAGGAAGGTGACGTCCGGTTCAGGGCTCTGATCTCAGGCTCTAGCTTCCGCGTCCTCAATTTATAAGCCAGTGGGATCCAGCCAGTAGGGGACGAGGCTTGAGTCCGAGAGGTGGGTCTTAGGTCCTCGGAAGGCCCGGTGGGCGGGGCCTGAGGGACCTAAATCCGCAGGGGTGTGGCCTAAATACCTCAAGCCTCAAAATCCTGGGGACGGGGCCTGAGCCCCAGGGGGCGTGGCCGAGCCTGGTTCCTCATGCCGGAGGACAGTGCGAGAACTTGGGGGCGGGACGTGGACCTCAAGGGCCGGGGTCAGACCCTTAGGGGGCGGAGCCTTGCCCTGAGGGGCGTGGCCAACACCGTCAGGCGCTCAGCGGCGGAGCCTGGTCCTCCAGGGGCGGAGCCTGGGCTTCGAGGGGCGTGGCCTATCCCGCAGGATCTTGGGGGCGGGGCCTGGGCCTCTGAGCGGATCTGGACCCCCGGTACCGCAGGGGCGCGCCCGCGCTCAGGCCCGCGGAGGCAGCGGCTCCACGTTGAGCCAGATGCCGTTCTCCGTACGCAGGATGAGCTCCGGCTTCCGCCGCACCTTGCGCGTTCGGTCCACGCTCAGGCGAAAGCGCAGCAGCGTCAGCGCCACGACCACGCGCATCTCGGCCATGGCAAAGCTCTGTCCGATGCAGTTCCTGCACGAAGGGAGAAGGGGCTCGGGCCCAGCCTCTGTGTGAGCAGGGATCCCTGGGCCTCTCATGCCCCTAAAATGGGACAAGCATCCTGGGCTGGATGAGGGCTAAAGGAGACTCCAAGAGTCGCTAAATTAATATGAACTTGGAGTCAAGTGTTCGAATCCTGGAGCAGCCTCTTGATAGCTGTGTGTCCTAGGTAAACGACCTCCCCTTCCCTCATCTATAAAACGGGGACAATGACATCATAGAACCATCAGGAGCATGTCAGCCCAGAACTTAGGGCCTGACACACAGTAGGTGCTCAGTACCCTGGGGTGCTATTGCAGAGTCTGATTCGAGGATCCCCTGGTGCGTTGAGGGGTGCAGAGAGGGCACTGCGTTGGCAGAAAGAACACTTGAGTGGGACGCGGTCTCTGCTCCTGATGGGCACATCCCTGGCCTTCCACTGGTCTGTTCCTCCCAAGCCAGTCTTGGACTGGAGGAATAGAGGACTTACCTGGGTCCTGCCGAGAAGGGCACGTAGGCCAGTGGGGACCGCTGCTGTGGGTTGTCCGGATCAAAGCGGTAGGGATTGTACACCTAGGCAGGAACACCCTAGAGGTGAGTCTGGGGGCTGTCCCAGACATCCCAGCCTGGTCCCCTCCCTCAGCCTCTGGGAACCAACACAGGTGGATGGAGAGCAGCAGCGCAGGGCCACCTCTTCCATCCCACTCCAAACTACAGTCCAGCAACAACTGCCTCCCACCTCGTTCAGGCACTTTCCCACCTCAGGGCCTTTGCATCTGCTGTTTCTTCTGCCTGGAACACACTTCTCCCTACTCTCCACACCCTTCAGGTCTCAGCTCAGACCTCTCTTCCTCGGCAAGGCCTTTCCTGACCACCTGAGCTAATGCACCTTGCCCCCACCAGTTTGTACTCCGTTTGTGCATTTATCAATACCCAAAATGATCTTTATCTGTTTATTGTCTTCCTCTGAACTTAACTGTGAGCCCCATGAGGGCAAAGACAGTATCGCCCTCTATCCTCAATACCCAGCACAGGGTCTGGCACACAATAGGTGTTCAATAAATATTTGTTGACGTAATGAATTAACAATAAGTGGGTGAATAAATGGGGAGGGGGGGTAAGGTGCTCAGGACCTGAAACCAGCCTGCAGTCTGGCTCCCCAGGGAGCAGGGGAGAGGAGGCTCTACCACCCTAGAGCTGCCTCTGCTGGGGAGGAAGGAACTGAGGGCAGGGAGGGTTGGGGCAGGAGCTCACCTTGGAGTCAGGCCACACTATGGGGTTATGGTGGGTCCCGTAGATGCTGACCAAGCAGATGATTCCTGTGGGGAGAGATGGAGTTAGTGATACCATGGGGAGCCAGGGCCTCTTCTGGAGACATTCCCCTCCCTGGAGAGCCACAAGCCATCTGCCTGTTCATCCTTCCCTGAAAAATTCTGCTGCTCCATCTACTTGCCCTGACTCTCCCTAAGAAGTCCCCATCACCTTCTTTCCAGTGCTATGCTGGCCACACATTGATCTTTCTCACTCACAGATCTGACATTGCTCCTCCTCAGCTCACACACCTCCATTGGCTCCCTACTGCCCTCAGGATCAAGTTCGCGTGTCTCTGCCTGGCAACCAATGTCTTTCACAGTCTGCACCCTGAGGCTCTGCTTCACAAACATGCTCGCTCTTTCACCTCCAACTTCTGAGGCTCCCCTCCCACTTTCCCTACTCCAGACAGCCTTCCCTGCCTTCCTCCCCAAATAGAGCCATCCCTCCGTATTTGGGCTGCTCCGGCCCCTCTCCCTCCCTTTAACCATCCCTGACCTCATGTAGCTGGAAATGTCTGTGCCCTGCTGTATCTCCCCCCAGACTGGCCTGGAAAGGAGGCCTCTCTAGACCCCCAGCATCACCCAGGACAGGGCTCAGTCTCTCCCTGACCTCATGTAGCTGGAAATGTCTGTGCCCTGCTGTATCTCCCCCCAGACTGGCCTGAAAAGGAGGCCTCTCTAGACCCCCAGCATCACCCAGGACAGGGCTCAGTCTACAGGGGATATCTGGCAACTGAATGAAACTGACCCTCCCCCACCTGCACCCTTGCAGGCCCGATCCTGCCACACTGACAATTTCCTCCTTTCTGCCTGGACTCACTCACCCGTCTCCCCCATACACAATTGGGTGTCCCCCACGACCCCAGAAGCAACAGGCACTCAGAGCACTGCCCCATTTACAGGGATAGTGCACCTGGGACAGGCATGGCCAGGCCCCCCCAGACAATAGAGCAGCCATGTCATGGGGGATGGTGCACTGGCAGCAGGGGGCACATGTGGGCACCTTTGGGGATGATGCGCCCGTCTGGGAGCTTGATGTCCTCCGTGCAGCGGCGAGAGATAAGGGTCACGGGTGGGAACTGGCGCAGGCTCTCCTTGATGCACATAGTGGTGAAGGGCAGCTGAGTCAGGTCATCCCTGGGGAGCATGGAACCGTGACTTGGGGCGAGGCCATGTGACACCCCCTCCCCCAAACACGCACATACTCAGGAGCATCTGGGAAGGAAACCAGTCTAGGATTTCAGAAGCACCCCGACTTCCACCATTTGCAGTCATCCATGCACAGAGTCACTAACATTTAGGATGCAAAATATCAGTACCAACCAGTCAAGCTAGCACTGGAGCAGGCTTCTGGGTGCCCCTACTGGGCCCAGCATTAACCCCTTTTTTTTTTTACCGGTAAGGGGATCACAACCCTCGGCAGGGTGTGGTCTGCGCCACACTCAGCCAGCGAGCACACCAGCCATCCCTATATAGGATCCGAACCCACGGCCTCGGCGCTATCAGTGCCACACTCTCTGAGTGAGCCATGAGGCTGACCCGGCATTAACCCTTTAATTGATGAATTATGTGGAAGTCAAGAGTCACCCAAAGGAGGTGTCAGAACAGCCAGGGGTGCTCAAAGCAGCTGCAATTTACCAGCATGTATGGATCCATTTCACTATTTAAAAACCCATGCATCCTCTCCTTATACTATCATCTACTTGATATTTTTTTACTTTGGACTTTAGGGCCCCAAATTGGATTAATTATAATGCTTGGTTCATGATCTAGATTGTTTTCCTTAAACCAACAGGGTCTCTCTGAGGGTGAGGAGACATATGGAACAGATCTGAGCCTGACCTTCAATTTGGAAGCAACCCCACCCCCACTCAGCTGAGCCCAGCAGCAGCAAGAGTAATGTGTACACAAGAGCAAGAAGTAAATGCCTGCTGTAAACCACTAAGTTTGGGGGCTGCTTGTTATGCAGCATCATTGCAACAATTGCTGACTAAGACATTTTGAGAACTCCTGCTTCATAAGGTAGACATAGCATTATTATCATCCCCATTTTACAGCTGAAGAGATGGGAATTCAGGACGCTTGCGTGACTTGTCTAAGGTCACACAATCAATAGGCGGTAGAGCAGATATTCACACTCAGGGCTCTGGCCTCAACCTGCCCCCATCAGTCCCCAAACTAACCACTCGAGCTCTTCCAGCTCCCGGCCTTTCATGACTTCCTGAATCTCTTCACGGCACTTCTCCTGGTATTCCGGATACTTTGCCAAGTTGAACAGCACCCATGAGAGCCCACTGGACGTAGTGTCATGACCTGTGGGTAGATGAGGTACTGAATGAAATTGCCTGAAGATAGCAGAGATGCAATTTTCAGATGATGGTGCCCCTCCCCATTCTCCTTCGGCCTCACCCCATGTCCTCACCCTCAAACATGAAGGTGTCTGCCTCAGCTCGGATGTCCTCGTCCGACAGTTCCTTTCCATCTTCATCCTGGAATGGGAAGCAGGGGAGGCTCAGCCCACTTCATCCCACCCTCTGCATTCTAGACACTCCTCCAAAGTCGGATATACCCTCCTGTCTCTTAAGCCAAGCTGTGGGGGAAATATTACAGGCAGAGGGAAATGCACAACTTGTCTAAGAAAGATGGAAAGAAGGAAGGAGAGTCAAAGGAGAGAGGAAGAATGGAGTTCATATTTCTTGAGCAACTCCTGACACCAAGCAACCTGCGGGATGCCCGACAAGAACCTTGTGCTTAGGTCTTATGATCGCCATGGTATAACTGAGAAAGCTGAGGCTCAGAGAGAATAGTAATATGACTCAGGTCGAACATCCACGAAGGCTGGCCGGTTAGCTCAGTTGGTTAGAGCACAGTGTTATAACACCATATAACACCAAAGTCAAGGGTTCAGATCCCCATACTGGCCAGCCGCCAAATAAGTAAATAAATAAATAACCCAAAACATCCACTAAGTGGCAAAGCCAGGACTGGAATCCAGGTTTATCTGAATCCAGAACCCAAGTGCTGCTCAAAAATTCCACAGAAACACCACCAATGGGTGACAATACATCTCTGTGACTGTCACATCTTGTCGAGGTCCCATATGTCATCTTTGTAAGTGTTATGGGATGAATTGTGCCCTTCCCCCTCCCCCAGAATTCATATGTTGAAGTCCTAACTTCCAGCACCTCAGAATGTGACCACATTTGGAGAGGTCTTTGTAGAGGTAATCAAGCTAGAATGAGGTCTTTAGGGTGGGTAATCAAGTTAGAATGAGGTCTTTAGGGTGGGTAATCAAGTTAGAATGAGGTCTTTAGGGTGGGCCCTTATCCAATATAACTGGTGTCATTACAAGAGAAAATTCAGACACAGGCATGCACAAAGGGGAAATGATGTGAAGACAACAGTGCCATCTATAAGCCAGGGAGAGAAACCTCAGAAGAAACCAACCCCACCAACACCTTGATCTCCGGCTTCCATCCTGCAAAACCGTGAGATAATAGATTTCTGTGCTTTAAGCTGCCCAGCCTTTGATGCTTTGTTACAGCAGCACAGGCAAACTCAGACACTAAGTCATACGTGTCTGCATCTCACTCTGTCCTAGGTCTACCTGAGTCTTAACATTTATCACTTTCCGCAGTCAGTGCAACTCCCGGGCAGCTCTCCGCCCTCCGGGGCCCAGCCTCACCCTGGCCAGGAGCAGCACATCAATGAAGTCCAAGGTCTTGCCCTGCTTGGCCTTCAGCCAGGCCTCGGCCCCCTGCTGGCGCAGGGCCCTCCGCCGCTCCTGGATGACCTCGGTGGTGAAGCGGTGCACGGTGTCACAGGCCTCCCGGAAACGCCGCCCGTCTGCCGTGCGGTAATAGATGAAGTCCAGGTAGTGGTGCAGGCGGTACTGGCGCCGCACGGCCAGCGCACTCAGCTCAATGATGGCCGAGATGTAATCGCTCATCTTCCTGCCAGGGAGAAGGGCCGTGAGCGCAGGTCCATCCCCCTAGCCCAGCCCGGCCGGCCAGGCCTGCTGCTGGGGCTGAGACAAGCCTCCTCTCCCTTTAGGGTAACTAACAAAGAAAGGTCCTGGATTAACTCTATTTTCTTATGTTCTGTATTCTTGATGCTCTGGCATCGGGGGCTACTCTAACTGGGGAAAGATGCCCCTGGAAGGACTAGTCACTTCCTAAAAATAGCAAACGACGCATCCAAAGGAATGTCTTTTATATGCAAACCAACTAATCCAGAACACACACTCCGAACTTTATGTGGCCAAGCCTCTATTCCCCTGCTATGATCACCCCAGGACCATGTATTGGACAACTAGGGGCAGCTCCTACATACCCCAGAGTCCCATGAAATTATTCAAAATAGCCAATCCTAAACCTGATTACTTTGCCTCACCCGTTCCTACCTGTGGAAACCACAATAAAGACTTTTGCCTGCATTTTTTTCAATTAACCCCAGTGCTTCTTTGTGTGATCCTGCAAGATGTAATGTTTCCCCTGCTCTTGGAAGCTTTAAGACACAAATTATCTTTTTTTTTTTTTTTTTTTTTTTTTTTTGCAGGCGGGTGGGGCAAGGACCCAAACCTTTTACCTGGGGGTTAAAACCCCCCCCCCCCACCAACTGGAA
>NW_007727455.1:315103-329074 GCF_000696425.1 Galeopterus variegatus | reverse complement strand
TTTTTTTTTTTTTTTTTTTTTTTTTTTCTGGCAGCTGGCTGGTGCAAGGATCCAAACCTTTGACCTGGGTGTTATAACACCACCCTCTAACCAACTGAGACAGATTATTTTCTCAACATCAATTGTTTTCTGATCTGCTGGACTCACCCTACCCTAATAAAACCAAAGTCACAGGTGTATTTTAAAACAGACCCAAAGAGGACTTCCAACATAGGCCTAGCAATCATAACATCTCTAAAACTAAATGGATATGACCAGTGGACTGGGAAAAGACATTTGCAAATTATATACCTGATAAGGGAATTGTACCTAAAATAGATAAAGAACCATTAAAACTCAATAATACAAAGACGAATAACCCAGTTAAAAAGTGGGCAAAGGATCTGAATAGATATTTCTCCAAAAAAAGATAGACAATGACTCATAGCACATGAAAAGATGCTTAACAGCATTAGCCATCAGGGAAACGCAAATCAAAATCACAGTGAGATGCCCCTTCACACCCACTAGGATGGCTAGGGCAAAAATGACTAATAATGCCAAGTGTTAGTGAGGATGTGGACAAATGGAACCTTCATGTGCTTCTGGTTAGAAAGCAAAATGGATAACCACTCTGGGAAAATAGTCTGGCAGCTTCTCAAAAGGGTACACATGGAATTACCATATGATCCAGAAATCCCACTCCTAGGTGTATACCCAAGAGAACTAAAAATATATGTTCACACAAAATATGAGAATATATGTTCACTAAATATGTTTCAAATACGTTCATATATATAAATATATATGTTCACAGAAAAATATTTGTTCACACAAAACCTTATACACGAATGCTTATAGCATCATTATTCACAATAGCCAAAACATGGAAATAACTCAATGTCCATCAATGGATGACTGAATAAATAAAATGTGGAATTGCGTGATAAATGGAATAGTATTCAGCAATGAAAAGAAATGAATTACCGGTGTATAAGTCACAACATGGATGAACTTTAAAAACATTCTGCTGAGTGAAACAAGCCAGACACAAAAGTCTGTATAATTTCATCTACGTGACATATTCATGATAGGCAAGTCTGTAGAGACATAAGGTACATTAGGGATTTTCTAGACCTCAAGGAGAAAGGAGTAAGGGAGATACTTTTGGGGGTGATGAAAATATTCTAAAATTGGTTATGATGATGATTGCTCAACTCTGTGAATATACTAAAAACCATTCCATTGTATACTTTAAGTGAGTGAATTGTATAGTATGTGAATTATATCTCAATAAAGCTATTATAAAAACAAAACACAGCCAAAAAAGCCTAAATGTTGGAGCCAGGTTGCAAGGAGCCATCCTCAGTTGTGAAGTGGACTTGTTTTCATGTATTTATCACAGTCTGTCATTTTCTTGTTTCTTTATTTGTTCATGATTACTGCCTGTTGTCCCAACAAAATGAAGGTCCAGAGAAGCAAAGCTTTGTTTGTCTTCTTGACTTCTGAGTTTCCAGTGCTTAGTTCAGGGGTAGAACCTAATAGGCACTCAGTAAATATTTCTTGGTTGAATTAATTAATTACTAAGACCATCTCTGCCTTACTCAACTGAAACATGTCTCTACAACGCCCAGAGTAACAAAGTCATCAGCTTGTTACTGAGGACCTCCTAGGGGCTACAAACTTTACTTTCATTAATTCCCTCATTTCTTATATCCACACTTAGACTATAAGCTCCGTGGAACTGGGAATTTATGGTTCACCATATCCTCAGCAGCTAGCACAGTGCCAGGCACATAGTAGATGTGCAATGAATATATGATGAAGGAATGAATGAATGAACCAGGGCAATGGTTATTTTATTCATTCATTCAGCAAATATTCACTGAGCATCTACTATGCACCAGGGCAGTGCTACATCATTTTATTCCCAAAGCATCTTCTCAGAGAGTCAGGGATTGTCATCACTGTTTTAAAAACTAAGAAACTGAGATTCTGATGTGGGGGAGGATACTTTCCAAAGACCACACACTCTTTGTGGAGAAATGAAGGAAACTAGCATTTCCTGAGCACCTACTATGTGCCAAGCCATAGACTCACATTATCTCACTTAATTCTCACATGATGACCACAAGGAAGAAATGACAGTGTGCATTTTTTGGATGAGGACACAGAGGCTCAGAGAGGTGATGTCGGTTTCCTGCAACCACATGACCTGTCGATGGCAGAGCGCCCACAGCCCAGGGTTGCCTAACACCTGGGAGTTCCCTTTCTCCTCCTGCCACCTCACACCCGGAGCAGCTGGCTCCGTCTTCCCGAGAGGTCACACTCACTCTTGGCAGTTGCTGTTGTAGCTGAAGACGCATTTCTGAAGACTGTCCAGGGTCATGAGGCTGACATGCTCGAACATGTCAAGGGAGACAACCAAGCCCTTTGCCAAACGCCACCATTTAGCCTGGAAGAGAGATACATGGCAGATGGGCATACAGACTGCAGCCTGCAAGCCAGCCTGACAAGGAGCTAGCTGCGTCCTCACCACAAGTCCACTTTATAGATAAAGTGAGGCCTCCTGACATCACATGGCTCACCCATGAATGGGTAACAGGGCCACTCTCACTCACAGGACACCCTCTTCCCACAAGACTTGGGACTCACATGCATGATGTCAGCGCACTGGTTGAAGATCTTCATGTAGGGCTTCAGGATGTCAAAGTGGAAGGCAGGTGTCAGCATGCGGCGGTGACGGCTCCACTTGTCACCTTTGCTGAGCAGCAGCCCATCCCCTGGGCCCAGAAGACTGAGGTTAGGGGCCCCTCCTGTTACTCTGAAATCCTTCAGGAAACCCCACGTCCTGCCCTCTCTTCCCCGAAGCCCCAGTCCCAGCCTAGCCACCTGGCACTCACCTAGCCAAGGTTTCAGGAAGCCATAGAAAAGGTCATCCTTTGGGGCAATGGCCGCTATGAGAGAGAAGAGGCAATGACGACTGTAAATAGAGTTCTGATCCTTGACCACTGCTTATTACCTCATTGGGCCTCCTCATTAGGTTCTGACTTCCCAACTCACCCCTCCAGTCCATCCTCCACGCCTGCCCCAGAAAGATCCTTATAATGTGCTGATATGAACATGAGCCTCCCCAGCTCAAACACCTCCCATGGCTCCCCATTGCCCTTGTATAAAAGTTCAAGCTCAGTCTAGCATTGAAGGCCCTGCTCCATCTGGTCCCTGTATGCCCCTCCCAACTCATCCTTCAACATACACCAGACAACCCCGTTCTCATCGTATGCCGTCACTCGCCTCCAAACATTTGGCCAGGCGATGCTCTCCATCTAGAATGGCCTTCTTGGCCCGAGTCTTCCCCCAACCCACCCTTCTCTTTTCTGCCAGGTTGGGCCATCTGTATTACACCTCCTGGGCTCCCCTAGCCTCCAGCCTTACCCTCTTCAGTCTGTCCCTCACGCTGGCCCTGGGGTATCTTATCTTACTGTTGGATCTGACCATGTCCCCTCCCTGCTCACACGCCCATTACCCTCAAGCACCAGCTGCTCAGCTCATTTTCAGTGATCTGCCCTTGTCCAGACCTCTCTTAAAACATCTCTATCTTCCACCCCCTCTCACTCAATGTCACAGAACTAACATCACAGAACTTTTCTCAGCTCCTCAGAAAGGCCATGAGATCTCTCTGCTCTGAGTCTTTTCACTTGCTGCTCTCTCTGCCCCCAACACTCTTCCCTCATCCTCTGGTCTCAACTTGGGTGCCACTCCCTCTTCTACCAATCACTCTGAATTGTATCCATCCAGATACAAGCCCCTTGAGGGGAAGGACCATGTTGGTCACTGATATATCAGTGCTAAAGAAATTGTTATTGAATGAATGAATCAATCAATCAAAGGATGAATGAATGAAAGAATAAATGGATGGATGGATGGATGGATGGATGAGTGAGTGAATCCCTCTTATATACATTGAACAGATTTGGGACTGAATGGGCAGGGACCCAGGAAGGAAGTACTAGAAACTCAAGTGATGTCACTTTTACCTGAGATATGACTCAGTCACCTAAACACACACTCCCCAGAAATTGGCCAATAGTGTGCACAGTCATTTGTCTACTCATTCTCCCATTCAACACACCTCTTCTGCCGCCTTTCTGTGCCCAGCCCACTCTGGATGATGCTGGGGACCCTGAGATGGCTCAGCCCCACGCCCTGCCTGGAGGAGCTCCCGGGTCGGATGGGAAAGGGAAGCAGAGGCACACCATGCAATTATCCAGAAGGTAGAGAGTGTGCCAGATGCTTAGGGAGGCACTGAGAAAGGGCTGCTGGAAGTCAGGGCAGGCTTCCTGGGGGAGGCAGCACTGGAGAAGGAGATGGGAATCTAGACATTTCTCTCCTCTCTGGGCTCTGGACTCCAGACTAAGCCCCTCAGAGGTCTTCCTGACACCCAGATCTGGCCAATGGCTGCCCCGCTCAAACACCTCCCATAGCTCCCTATCACCCCCAGAATAAAGCGCAAGTTCATTCACTTCATAGTTTAGCTTCTCCTTAACCCCCAGTCTCATTTCCTACCTCTCCACACAGGTTACCTCTATTCCAGCCACTCCAGGTCAGCTGCATTCCCCTGGCACTTTCACATGCCTGCACCTTTGCACTGGCAGGACACTCCACCTGGGACTCCTCACCTGGAAAACCCCTTTGGATTCCTCGAGGCCCAGCTTCATTGACACCTCCTCCAGGAAGCCTTTTCCAAGAAACCTCCACAACTGAACCCTGGCTCATTCATTTTCAGGACCCTCATCCACTCCAACCCTGATCATTCCAGGCCAGGAGAGTCTGGGTCCAGGTTACCTCCCTCATCAGTTTCCACCTCCAGTAAAAAGAGGAGATTGTAAAAGAAAAGCCCCTACATGGTACCTAGCATGGAACAGCTCTTGCACAGAAAGCCGGATATCACTGTGGTCAAGAGCTTGGGTTCTGGGCTAGCCAGGTCTGTGTTCAAATGCCAGCCCCGCCACTAACTAGGTAAGTGGCGGGGCTGGCATAGGTAAGGCTGGACCATGCTGCGCCTCCACCTCCTTATCTGCCAAAGGAGGAGATAGAGTAATCCTGCATCATGACATCCCTAGAAGACTCAACAAGCTAATGTGTTCCTGACACACAGTTAAGTGCTCATTAAATATGTACATAAATGAATAACTGACCAACTATTGGCTATTTTTTTTACTATAATTATAATTATTGCTTATTGGCATCAAGAACTTGTGAGATAAATATCTGGGTCCCCAATTAGTAAAAAGTGAATGCATGGCTGCTATCAAAAACAGCAAGGTGGTTCCTTAAAAGGTTAAACATGGGATGACCATATGACCCAGCAGTTCCACTCTTAGGCATATACCCAAGAGAAATGAAAGCCTATGTCCACACCAAAACTTTCACACACATGTTCATAGCATCATTATTCGCAACAGCCAGAAGGTAGACATGTACAACCCAAATGTCCTTCAATGGACAAATGGATAAACGAATTGTGGTATATCCCCACACTGGAATATCACTCACCCATAAAAAGGGATGAAACACCAACAACACAGATAAACCTCAAACACAGGACACTGAGTGAAAGAAGCTGGTCACAAAAGACCACATTTTGTGTGATTCCTTTTATACGATGTATGCAGAACAGGTAAATCCATAGAGACAGAAAGCAGATTAGCAGTTACCAGGAGAGGAGGGAGGGGAGAAAGGAGAATGACTACTTAATGAATACAGGGTGTTTTATGGGATGATGAAAAAGTTTTGAAACTAGAGAGAGCTGGTGGTTGCACAATATTGTGAATACACTAAATATCACTGATTGTTCACTTTAAAGTGGTTAATTGTATGTTACATGAACTTCACCTCAATGAAAAAAGAACATATAAAAACAAGCTTCAATTATATGCTTATATATCATGTCTCATCCTCTAGAAAGCATTTTCACCTACTTTCTCCCATTAATATTACTTATTCCAAATACCCATAGGAAGATGAGGAACCAGAGGCTCCCAGAGGAGCTGTGCCTTCCTTAGGCCCAACGTCTATGTGGATTCAAGCCCAGAGCAGCAAGCCCCCAGTGCAGGATGGAGTCTGTGACTTGAAGCCGGGCCTGTCTAATCCCAGGTGGGCAGGCTCAGAGGGGCAGGAGCACCCTAAGGCTGGAAGGCCTCACTCTGGGCTGACTCACAGTCCTACCCTCTCCATCCTGGAGTTCCCTATCTGGCTCCTCCAGTGGGGGAGGCAGTGGATACCCTGCCAGTCCTGAAGGAGGGGAGAGGAAGAGGCCTGCATGTCTACTAAGTACCAGGCCCATGCTGGAGGCTCTCCTTCTTGGTCTACTCAGAATGTCACAACCATCCAGGAGGGTGCTCAGGAAACTGAGGCTCTGAGGAGGAGGAGAAGGGTAGGAAGAGGAGGAGGAGGAAGAAAAAGAAAGGGAGAGGAGGAGAAGGGGGAGGAGATAAGGGAAAAAAGTATATTAAAAAGGCAGAAGAGGAGAAACACTTTTTAGTACCTACCCATGTTATATTCTCGAGCTTTCACAACTGCCCCCATTTTACAGATTAAAAACTGAGGCCCTGAAAGGCTAGTTGAATTGCTGGCATCACACCCCAAGTACGTGCTGGAGCCAGGATTCAAACCCAGCACACCAGTGTCCCACCCCAAGGCTCTTCCCACAAGTTGGTGCCCATCCCTTGGAAGAGTGACTTCTCCCAGGGTCTCAGTTTCCCCTGTAGTTCAGTGGGGATTGTCATCCCTTCACAAACACAATAATGGGGGATGAAGAGGCATGAGAGGGGTACAGCTGGGGAAGGGAAAGATGGCAGTCCCTTCCTTTTTAAGAGCTTCTGGATGGGAGCCTTGGAGGCAGTTTCCAGGTGTGTGTCTATAGAGGCTCAAGCTGGGGCCAGAGAGTCTAAAATTCTTGGAGCTTTTTCTTTCCCATCCCTCCTCTCTCAAATGTCCCCCCAGTGCCTCTGGAGGTGTCCAACTGTGCTGAGGATCCAGAGCCCCACGTATGGGGAAGACAGAGCCAGACACAGACATCCAGCCCTAAAGGATTAGGACTGACAACGGGAAAGTCTGGAGGAGAGAACTGTGTTCTATCTGGCGGGGGGGTCAGGGAAGACTTTCTGGAGGAGGTGGTCATTGGAGCTGGGTGTTGAAGGCTGAGCAAGAGCTTGCCAAGCACACTTGGGAGTCCCCAACCTTGGGATAGGTGGGGACTGCAGAAGAGAGAAACAATTCACCCATATCCCCGCCCTGCCAGTCACAGTCAGCCCAAGTAATAAGAGCAGGCTATAGGCAGGGCCATCAAGAGCCCAGGCCATGGTGAGAGTGTCAGAACCCAAATGATGGGAGTGCCATGACCTGGGATTGAGCAACACTGACTTAAAACTGTAGGCGAACAACTTCCTATCCGAATGTGCTTGGTTCTGACTTCCAGTTGGGTGGACATTCCATCAAAGTTCTTGGGACTCTTAGACATTGTCACACCCTCGTTCATGCTGTTCCCACAGTCTGGATTACCATTCCTGCTTTGGAGAACTCCTATTCATCCCTCAAAACCCTACTCAAATAACCTTCTCTCTGACCACCCACCTGCCAGCAGCCCAGGTGGGCTCTGGGGGTTGAGGGTTCACCCACTGCTCAGAGGCCCAGCCCACCTACCTGAAGCACCCATCAGAGGCTTGATGTAATCAGGGTGCACCAGAACCAACAGTGGCAGGACGGGTCCCATCCACACCAGGACCACATGGTGCATGCTGTCCAGCACCTTCTTCTCATCTTGAAGGCCTGTCTCATTCGGAAGGTACTGCAGGGCGGCAAGGGAGGGGCAGCGAGGAGGTGCCCGACCCCAACTCCCCCCAGCCCCTCCCTCCTACCACCTCCCTGGCCCTCAAGCCCAGAAGTGCTGTACTATTGTGAGCAGCTGGCTGCAGCTCACTGAGCCTGCTTTTCCTTATCTGAAAAATAGGGAAGAATTGAAGAATTAACTCCCTCTGATCGAGAGGATTAATGAAATAACAAAGCCCCCAGTACGGGGACTGACGCATGGCTGGTGTTCAAGAAATAAAAATAGTCACGGTAAATACGATGATGAGTGGGTGGCACTTATCAAGAACTTGTGGTGTTAGCAATGCCACTCTTACGGATCTTCAACACACACATGCGGCTGCACTGTGTTGGGCACCATTATAGGCACTTTTAGTGTATTGATCATTCAACCTGCACATGAACCCTGTGAAGTCATTCCTATTCTTTTCTCCATTTTGCTTTGCTCAGAAAGGTCAAATTGAAGTTACAGGTAAGGAAGGAACCATCCTGGCTTGAGCACCCCCAGAAGCAGATCCTGAAACAAGGGTTCTATGGCAAGCCACTTTTGGGGAGGTGATCCCAAATAAACACACGTAGAAGCATAGAGAAGTTAGACAGAGATAGAAAGTAGCAGGGACAGAAAGGGTGACCTGTCATGGAAGCTACCACCATGGGCAAATGTGGCTCCATCCTGCTGGGGAGCTCTGGACAACAGTGTAGGACTTTGCACCTCACAGTCAAGTCACTGAGGGAAAGGGAGCTGGGGTGTCTATCCACCAATGCCCATCAGTTATTGGCTAAGTGACTTGCCCACAGTCACACAGCTCCTGGGGTGTTAATTCCCAAACTCACAGTACACACAGGCAGAGAGGCCTCCAACTGCCAGAGAAAGCCCCCAGAACACAGGTGCTGGCAGGTGGAGGTCAGGCCACTGCATGCAGAAGTGGGCCGAGAGGAAACAGGCAGGCACTGGAATCATCTGGCACAGTGGCAAAGCCAGGATTTGAACACAGGGCACCTAGCTCCAAAACTCCTGCTCTTAATCAACGGGCTCTATGAGGCAGAAGTGCTTCAGGCTTTATGTCAGACAGATCTGAGTTCAAACCCACCTTCAGCAGCTATGTGACCATGGGCAAGTCACTTAACCTCTCTGAGCTCGAATGTACAAAAGAGCGAATCTATAAAATAGGACAGATTTGTGCCTACTTCATGGACTGTGAGAATTAGAGGAGAGCTCAGATATGAAGGAGCCTAAACCTGTGATTGGCTGGTGAAAGGACCCAGAATTTGAAGAATAAAAGAATGAATAAATGTGTCCTCTATGGTTCCTGGGTCTCCTTTTCTATCAGGCTCAGCCTTGAGCCTGTTCACATCCAAGGGAAATTGTGGCCTCACCCAGGTCTCATGGGCCCAGGAGGTGGGCTGGACCCACAATGTCAAGGCTAGGCTTCAGAGCCAGCCCAGGCCACCTGCCTTCTAGGACCACCATCAAAGCTAGAGAGGGTTCCCTGGAGTAACGGCTTTGGAGATGGGACATGAGAAATGCATAAGAGTTCAAGCAGAGAAGGCTATTCGGGGCAAAGGGCACAGTATTAGCAAAGGTGGGCAGTTGGAGTCTTGTTACAGGAGGAGAAAGTCATTCCATGGGACTAAAGGGGGACGGTGGAAAAGGTGAGGAGGTTGGGAGCAGAGTCTAAAGGGCCTTGAACACCAGCCTTTCTCCAGATGGCAATGGGGAGCCATGAAGAGTGTGTGAGCAGGGGAGGGACACAGTTGGATTCAAGAATATCTCTGGGGCCAGAGTGGGGCACAGACTGGAGGGTAAAACTAGAGGCAGGAGCCCAGGGAGGCAGCTGGACTATGGCCCTGCAGCAGAGGCTGAGGCCTGAGTGGGGGCTGAGGAATGGATGAAGGGAGGAAATTCAGGCACAAACAAGCAAAACTTGCTGCGTGACAGCCCCAGGGAGAGGAAGGGCTGGAAACATCCTCCCTCCTAAGCCCTCCACTCTGAGACAACTCCAAAAACTAAATAGAATGTTCTTTGAGCTATTAAGTGGAAATGTGTCTCCTGGTTCCTTCTTGTGAGACATTCAGTCTAAGCAGTACCTAAAATATTTCTAGAATCACTCGTTACTTCCAGTCTCTGCAGGACTCAGCAGTAGAACACAAACATCCGCTGCTGTGTACCAGGCTCAGTGCCAAGCACATGACAAAATAACTCCAAGGAATCCAAGAAACAATCCTGTGAGGTTATTAAGAACTGTTATAGTCCCCACATGGCAGAAGGGGAAACTGAGTCACAAGGAGGTTAAGCAGCTTACTCAAGGTCACACAGGCACTACATGGTAGAGACGGGCCTCAAACCCTACACTCCGGAGTCCACACTGATGACGCCAATCTGCCTCTCCAAAGTCCACCTCCAAGCTCAGCATGAAGACTGGACCTCATGCAGGTCTCCAGCAACTGTCGCTGAATTTCATTTAGGCCTGGTGGGTCCAGCAGGCAGGTAGGGACTGGACTCTGTGGTGCAGCAAGCCCCACCACCCTCAAGAGTCTGGCTTTCTCTCTTCAGACCTCTGAAGCCCTTTTAGAAAAGTTGAGCCTGTCGCACCCAGAAACTAGAAACAGGCAGAGGGTAGAGCTAAGAGCAGGTGCACTAGAGCCAGACGGCCTGGTTGGAACCCTAGAACTGCCACTTATGAGCTGTGTGACCTAGGGCCAACTACTTAACATCTCTGTGCTTCGGTATTCTCAGGTGCAAAATGGGGATAGTCATGGGACCTATCTCCTAGGGTTGTCTAGAGGACTGAATGAGTTAATATTTGCCTGGAAAAATACTTGGCACATATGCATGAAATAAAAAATACAATGCAAGGATAGGGTCCTGACCTGGGACCACAGCATACAAGGAACAGAGAGTGAAACCACATTGGGGATGGGGATGGAGTATCAACATCTACTAGAAACACCCATCCCCATCCTCAGCATCCCAAACTTCACAGGTGATGATACCCGTTGCTACAGCAACAGCTATAGAATTACAGAGAAGTTGTCTTTAGAGTCAGCTCTGCCTCATCCCAGCTGTGTGACCTTGGGTAAACTGCTTGCCCTCTCTGAGCCTCAGTCTCATACCCCATAAAATAGGTCTGTTCATAACCCCGACCAGATTCTAGAGAGCATGTGCGAAACCAGCAGGCCCACCATCCTTATTAAATACCCCATACCTGCCTGGCCCTGCCCAGCCTGCCCGGCCACACTCACCATGCCCAGGTGGCCCAGCAGCCAGTTACGCCGGGGCGGCTGGGGGAAGCAGCGCAGGCGGCGGCAGGTGATGTAGAAGCGCCAGCAGAGCCTCAGGAACTGCAGCAGCAGGTGGAAGAGGATGAAGAGCACGGAGACGAGGAGGGCGGACCCAGCATACATGCGGAAGGCCGTCTTCTCCAGCCCCAGGAGGTGCAGCAGGTGGTCTGTGATAAGCAGCATCCTGGGGGACACAGAGGGTGGAAGATCAGTGCCGGTGGGGGCCACCCTACAGCCATGCCTGTGCCACACACATAATGGATCATGAAGGTCAAGCGTAGTGTATCTGGCACACGGCTGGTGCCAAACACACCTGAGTTCCTGATACCTCTTTGTCCACCAGCTGAGACCTCCAGCCAGCTAGCCAGAAGGATGCACTTGAGGCCCCGCTTGTATGCCCTGAGTCTTGACTTTTGCAGGACACCCCTCTTGACTTCTCTACCATAGGGCTGTCTCTGCCCATGCACAGCTGACCAGAGTCCTGGGAAACTCAGACCCCGTCCCCTAAAGGAGCAGCTCTCAACCAATGACTGATGGGCATTGGTGGATAAATACCCCAGCCCTCTCTCCCCTCAGATGGGATGACTCCGTGTGTGTGTTCTACACTCACTACCAAATTTCCCCAACCGGGATTAACCTCCAGCTGCCCACAGTAAACACTCTCCCTATTGACTGCCTCCCCTCCCCAGTCTTACTTTCCTCTTGCTTCCTTTGTTTTTTCTTTTTCAATCGAGGTGAGTTCACATAACACAAAAATAATCATGTCAATGTGAATATTTCAGCAACATTTAACACATTCACACTGTTGTACAACCATCAGCTCTATCTAGTTCCAGAATATTCTCATCCCCCCAAGAGGAAACCCCATCCCCATGAGCAGTCACTCCCCCTCCCCCAGCCCCTGGCAACCACTAACCTACTTTCTGTCTCTGTGGATGTGCCTGTCCTGGACATTTCATATAAATGGAATCATACACTATGGCGGCTTCTTGTGTATGGTTTCTCTCACTCAGCTCGTGTTTTCAAGGTTCATCCATGTTGTAGCGTGTATCAGTGCTTCATTTCTTTTTACCACTGAATAACGTTCCATTGTATGGACATACCACATTCTGTTTATCCACTCATCTGTTGATGCACATTTGGGCTGTTTCCACCTTTTGGCTATTCTGAAATGTGCTACTCAGAACATGCATGTGCATCTATTTGTTTGAGGACCTGTTTCCTCTTCTTTTGGGTTCACTTTTTTCTTCCTTACTGGTATTTTCAGCAATGAGTTCCCAAATAAGTTACTCGCACTCAAATCTTAGCCTTTGAGTCAGCTCCTGAAGGCATCAAAACAAAGTGGGGGAGTAGCAATAACATGAAAGACACGGTGGGCAGATACGAAGCACTCACTGTGTGCCGTGCACTGTGCTCAAGCCTCATCTCGTGGAATCTTACAGCAGTCCTCAGAGGCAGGTCCTATCGTTATCTCCATTTTCCAGATGAGGAAACCGAGTCTCAGCTCAGCTTCTCCAACTCAAGGGAGATGGGATCTGGTAGAGGTCCCCTGAGCTCCCACCAAGGGCCAACGTCAATCACTGTTACTTTGGGGGCCCACAGATCTCAGATAACCCCAAGGAGATTCCTGAAAATGATTGGGTCCTGCTTTCTAGCCAGTCCTACCAGCCCAGGGTTCCCTCTGTGCTCCGACAGGGCAACACAGCTAAGGGAATCTCTGTAGTCCAGGTGCTCCCCTGAGCCCTCAAACCCCACCCAGCCCTGCCAGTGGTGTCCCCCACTAAGGACTTGGACTTGCTGGCTCCTCTACCAGCCAATGCCAAACCACATCATCCATGCAGAAGAAGTGAAATTTTTATTGGTTACTGCATCCCAGGAAAACAGCACAGTGAGTCATCACCAAATTTGGAGAGACCAGTTAGATGGAAGGTCTGACTTAAAGTACAGGCTCCATGACTACTCATGCTAAGAAGAAAGAAGAAGAAAGGAGGAGGAGGAGGAGGAGGAAAATAACAAGTGTTGGTGAGGATGTGGACAAATCGGAACCTTTGTGCACTATTGGTGGGAATGTGAAATGGCACAGCCATGGTGGAAAACATGGTATTTTCTTTAAAAATTAAGCTTAGAATCACCATATAATCCAGCAACTGCACTCCTGGGTATATACCCAAAAGAAGTGAAAGAGAGATCTCAAAGAGATATTTGTACACCCATGTTCATAGCAGCATTATTCTTAATAGCTAAAAGGTGGAAGCAACCCAAGGGTCCTTCAATGAATGAACCGTTAAACACAATGTGGTATACACATACAATACAATATTATTCAGCCTTAAGAAAGAGAAAGAGAGAGAAATAGAGAGTAGAATAGTGGTTAATAGAGGCAGGGAAAGGGTTGGGGGGTAGGCAGCGAGGAAAGGCTGGTAGACTAGTACAAAGGTATAAAGTTACAGTTAACTTTGGAAGCATAAGTTCTGGTGCTCGAGGGTGACCATAGTTAATAATATTGCATTGTATATTTCAAGGCAGCCAGAAAAGAGGATCTTGAGTGTTATCGCCACAAACAAATGAAAGATGTTTAGGTGATAGATATGCTAACTATTCTGACTAGATAATTATACAATATATGCAAGTACTGAAACAGCAAACTGTACCCCATAAATATGTACAAAGAAAAAATAAATTAAAATATAAATTTTTTTTTTTGTCTTTTTTTTCATGTCTGGCAACGGACGCAAACTGTACCCCATAAATATGTACAAAGAAAAAATAAATTAAAATATAAATTTTTTTTTTGTCTTTTTTTTCATGTCTGGCAACGGACCAATGGATCGCAACCCTTTA